>NC_059346.1:7175000-7385000 GCF_019703515.2 Myxocyprinus asiaticus | reverse complement strand
TTCAGGACATGCCCCCCTGCGTTTGTCAAAGGGGCTGTTCAGACCAAAAACTTTTTTGCAGTAAAAAGTTAGAATAGAACAGAAAGCAGATGTCTAATTTTTACAAGCTGATGTTCTTTTTAACTTGAAACAGCATCTAAAAAACCTGCCACAAAAAGTGAGACGTGGCGCAACTGTCAAAGATGTCTATCTAGTGCATGTTTATATAGAAAAACAATAGAAAAACAGTGCAGATGGATGCCAAATGCATTTGTGTAAATGGCCCCTAACATGAGCTTGCACTACAACACTTTTAGTGTTTTGTTTGGGAACGAATTTGTGTTTTTGAACAAATCATTTAAAGGATAATATACTTTTTTAAAGAACTGGTTGAAGGGGCTTCGATTCTGGAGGGGATGGGGGAGAGGTAACCCCCCAATTATCAAAACAAGCAAGTACGACCACCCCATTATTTATACCATGATCAGTGGAAACATGGGTAAATGCTTCATGCTGCAACCCCCCAATGTTCAAGTCAAATCTATGCCCTTGGGTTGAATTAATGTTTATCCAAGGTTTTTTTTTTTTTTTTTTTCGACAAAATGAGTAGTGCATCAAAAGTTTACAGATATAGCTGATGGAAATGCAAATTATCGCTAAAATGTCACATGTTGATAATATTTTTCCATTTAACTCTAGCGCATAAGCTCTTACAGTTGTGCTCAAAAGTCTGCATACCTTTGGAGAATTGGTAATATATGTACCATTTTTAAAGAAAACATGAATGAGCAGGCAAAACACATTTCTATTATTTCTTATGGGATTCATATTCAGCTGTAGGTTATAACAGAATGGCACTATGATAAAACAAAACATGGCAACAAAGAAAAAAATGAAATGACCCCTGTTCAAAAGTCTGCATACCCTTAGTTCTTAATACTGTGTATTGCCCCCTTTAGCATCAATGACAGCGTGCAGTCTTTTGTAATAGTTGTCTATGAGGCCCCAAATTCTTGCAGGTGGTATAGCTGCCCACTAGTCTAGACAAAATGCCTCCAGGTCATGTGAAGTCTTTGGTTGTCTTGCATGCACCGCACGTTTGAGATCTCCCCAGAGTGGCTCGATGATATTAAGGTTAGGAGACTGTGATGGCCACTCCAGAACCTTCACCTTTTTCTGCTGGAACCACTGGAGGGTCAACTTGGCCTTGTGCTTAGGGTCATTGTCGTGCTGGAAAGTCCAAGAGCATCCCATGAGCAGCTTTCGTGCAGAAGAATGCAAATTGTCTGCCAGTATTTTCTGATAACATGCTGCATTCATCTTGCCATAAATTTTCACAAGTTTACCCGTGACTTTAGAGCTCACACACCCCCAAAACATCAGTGAGCCACCACCATGCTTCACAGTGGGGATGGTATTCTATTCTCTATAGGCCTTGTTGACCCCTCTCCAAACATAGCGCTTATGGTTGTGACCATAAAGCTCTATTTTGGTCTTGTCACTCCAAAGGCGTATAAAGGTGTTGTCAGGCATATTGTAACTGGGCTTTTTTGTGGCATTGGCGCAGTAAAGGCTTCTTTCTGGCAACTCAACCATGCAGCTAATTTTTGTTCAAGTATCGTCATATTGTGCTCCTTGAAACAACCACACCGTCTTTTTCCAGAGCAGCCTGTATTACTCCTGAGGTTACCTGTGGGTTTTTCTTTGTATCCCGAACAATTTGTCTGTCAGTTGTGGCAGAAATCTTTCTTGGTCTACCTGACCTTGGCTTGGTATCAAGAGATCCCCGAATTTTCCACTTCTTAAGAAGTGATTGAACAGTACTGACTGGCATTTTCAAGGCTTTGGATATCTTTTTATATCCTTTTCCATCTTTATAAAGTTCCATTACCTTGTTATGCAGGTCTTTTGACAGTTCTTTTCTGCTCCCAATGGCTCAGAATCTAGCCTGCTCAGTGCATCCATGTGAGAGCTAACAAACTCATTGACTTTATACACAGACACTAACTGCAATTTAAAAAGCCACAGGTGTGGGAAATTAGCCTTTAATTGCCATTTAAACCTGTGTGTGTGTGTCACTAACAAGGCCAAACATTCTAGGGTATGTAAACTTTTGATCAGGGCCATTTGGGTGATTTCTGTTATCATTATGATTTAAAAAGGAGCCAAACAACTATGTGATAATAAATGGCTTCATATGATCACTATCCTTAAATAAAATACTTTTTTTTTTTTTTTTTGTATGATCAGTCATATTTTCAAAATCAATGCCAAAATTGCACAATTTCTGCCAGGGTATGCAAATTTTTGAGCACAACTGTATGTCGATACTTCAGATGTCGTGAAAAACTGATTTGGAAACACTTTTTGTTGAGAAAATTGCCATTAATGCAAACATATAGTGTCACATGACAGAATTTATCCCAATCGTTACCCTGTGTTAATCATGACGACATGGTGTACATTCTTGAAAGCCAATTTATTGTACATGAAGCATTACTTGCACTGTTATGGATTGGTCTTAATGGCATACCTGCACAGATCCGATGCTGCAAACACATCTGCGTCATGACACTTCCAGGAGTGCCGACACCAATATCTTGTATTTATCATGCACCTGTCATGAAATGAATGGCCACTCTTTGCGATTAATTTAATCCTGGTAGCCATCCGTTTATTTATTAAAGTTGCTTTTCCATACCATTCAAAATAATAATTGACAGCCGTGGAATTAGCCCACAATACAAAAAACATATAATTTCTGAGCACACATATATTTTAAATTAAAAATAAATACACAATACTAGGAGAAAAGCTTCACTGTGCTTTTTTTGGAACACTAACATAGCCCTATTCTATAAAATTATTGTTTAGCTTTCTTTTGAAAAAAATGCCAGCACAATTCCCTGTATTAAATAAATTACCAAACGAAGCATTCAATTAAAAAAACTTAATTACCAAAAACAAAAACAAAAAACAAAAAACAAATAATAATAATAATAATAATAATAATATTGTTTGGCCTATATAATTTCCTTTTATTTACACAAACTTAATTGTTAAAAAAAAAAATTTGCCTTACCCTGTTCTGTAGATGAAAAAAGTCGGCTGAATGACATTCTCAGAATGTTCTACACTTTTTTTCAAGACTAGATAAAACAATTTGCCTAATTCTGAATTTAATTTCAGAAAACTAGCTTTTGAACATTTTAAAACTTACAAATAATTCAAACCTAACACTCTTTACCTCGGATCACATTTGCTAAGCTTCTTCAGAAAATGTAAACTGCATTTTGACACTAAAATTAATTTTAGATGACAATCAAGTTCAGTTGGTCGTTAAAAGTTGCTGGAGAAATATGCAGGACATAATGCAATTGTGATGGTGATGCTTTAGATCAGATGATTGTTCAAAATAGCCTATTGAATATAAGGAATGTATCATATGTAAACCCTGATATTACACCGCATACATTTTTCTTTGATAGCTGTGCAGACATTATATACACATCGATGGATGGTCCTTATACTAAGACTGAAAGTTTCCCCCACTGTAGGTTGCCAGCTTGAACAGGGCCATGATTATTTGCTTTCGGGTCGGAACCAGTGGCAACCTGCGATAGGCGCAACATCAGGACCAATATTACAGTCCTATTTGAAGGGCAACTGCTCCCTTTTGATTGAAATTCCTCCTCTTCTGATTGCATTTATTTGTGAAATTAAAATGACAGTAAACTGGTTAATTTCAGTGATATTAGGGACATCTGGGATGCGAAAGGTACACAATAAGCGATATGCATACATTTCTGTATGGAAATGGCTTAAGGGCAAATTTATTTTGCAATAAACCAAAACTTGTGTGACAAAGTGTTTTTTTAAGCATGACATCATCACGCACACAATTTTTATCGATAAAAGGCCATTTGAATGGAAACGGGCAGAAGATGACAAATTTTTTTTTTCCGCATTTTCACTTTGTCGATAACAGATCAGCGTGAAAAGTGGATGGAAATGAGGTTTATGACTCTCTCAATACATTAAACACACATTTGTCGCCACCGACTTGAATAAACATACATCTACAGAATTGGTTATTAAACGCATCAGTGAATGAATCTGAATGACTTTCTTTTGGATTCAAAAGACTCAAGTTATAGGGACGAACCAAAATACCTGTATCTTGTTCCCCTTTTGATGAGTGTTTGAAAACTCCTGGTTAATACGACTTGTGCACTATAATCCAAGGCATAGCTTTGTGTGAGGATCAGACCCAAATTTAAGGCATTATTCACTGTTAATCTTCCCCTCTTTTTATTTTAAGTTGCATAATCAATTTAATCTATTATTATTTATTCTTTTAATGTCAACAATAATAAATTATTTTAAATTACACATATTGTGGATATATTGACTTGATACTGCCTATATTTAATCTAGTAGCCTATCACATTTACTTCAGTTGTCAGTAATAACACGTGGACTTATGGACTTCATATGGCTATTGTGATGAGTGATGCTTTGATGGACAATCTCTCTCTCTCTCTCTCTCTCTCTCGCTATATATAAATAAATGTTTATCCTTTTGATCTTTCATTCAAAAAATTTACAAAAATCTAACCTTTAATTGAAGTAAAACAATTGAAATGGGGGAAATATCTTATTATTAAATAAATATTTTTCTCCAAAATGCATTGGCCATAATTATTGGCACCCTTTTATTCAATACTTTTACAGCCTCCCTTTGCCAAGATAACAGCTCTGAGTCTGCTCTTATAATGCCTAATGAGTTGGAGAACACCTGGCAAGGGATCTGAGACATTCATCCATACAGAATCTTCAGATCCTTCAAATTCAGAGGTCCATGTTGGTGGACTCTCCTCTTCAGTTCACCCCACAAGTGTTCTATGGGGTTCAGGTCAGGGGACTGGGATGGCCATGGCAGGACCTTGATTTTGTGGTCAGTGAACCATTTTTGTATTAATTTTGATGTTTGTTTTGGATCATTGTCCTGCTGGAAATCCAACCAGGGCCCATTGTAAGCTTTCTGGCAAAGGCAGTCAGGTATTGATTTTTTATCTGTTGGTATTTGATAGAGTCCATGATGCCATTTATCTGAACAAGATGTCCAGGACCTCTGGCAGAAAAAAAGCCCAACAACATTAAAGATCCAGGACCACATTTAACCATGGGCATTGGGTACTTCAGCTCTGTGTGAGCCAAACCCATCTCTGGTGTTTGCTGTCAAAAAGCTCTTTTTTTGTTTCATCTGACCATAGAACCCGGTTGCATTTGAAGTTCCAGTAGTGTCTGGCAAACTGAAGATGCTTGAGTTTGTTGTTGGATGATAGCAGAGGCTTTTTTTCTTGAAATCCTCCCAAACAACTTGTGGTGATGTAGGTGATATCTGATATTTTTTTTTAATTTTTTTTTTTTCTTTTTTATAGACTTTCTGACCCTAAGACCTAACTAACTGCTTTGGTTATTTTCTTATAGCCACTTCCCATTTTGTGAAGCTCAACAACATTTTGCCACACATCAGAACTATATTCTTTAGTGTAATCCTCTGTGATTGATGATTAAGGGAAATTGGTCTGTGTATTACCTCATATTTTTACCCAAGTGAAACAGGAAGTCATGGCTGAACAATTGCATGTTCCTAGTCACCCAAGTGCACTAAAAAAAAAACAATATATATAGATATATATATATATATATATATATATATATATATATATATATATATATATATATATATATATATATATATATGAATGGGAATATACTTCAGATATATTTTACACATAAGAATTTCTAGGGGTGCCAATAATTGTGACTAAAGTGTTTTGGAGAAAAAAAAAAAAAAAAAATAATAATAATGAGATATGTCCCCTCTTTCAGTTGTTTTACTTAAATTAAAGGTTAGATTTTTGTGAATTTTTTGAATGAAAGATCAAATGGATAAACAATGCAGATTTATTTATTTATTTTCACAGCCTTCTTTGGTCATATTTACCATGGGTGCCAATATTTTTGGCCACTACTGTATCTATTGTTGTGCTCAAAAGTTTGGATATCCTGACAGAAATTGTGAAATTTTGGCATTGATTTTGAAAATATGACTGATCATGAAAAAACTGTATTTTATTTAAGGATAGTGATCATATGAAGCCATTTATTATCACATAGTTGTTTGGCTCCTTTTTAAATCATAATGATAACAGAAATCACCCAAAATGGCCCTGATCAAAAGTTTACATACCCTTGAATATTTGGCCTTGTTACAGACACACAAGGTGACACACACAGGTTTAATTGGCAATTAAAGGTTAATTTCCCACACCTGTGGCTTTTTAAATTGCAATTAGTGTCTGTGTATAAATAGTCAATGAGTTTGTTAGCTCTCACATGGATGCACTGAGCAGGCTAGATACTGAGCCATGGGGAGCAGAAAAGAACTGTCAAAAGACCTGCATAACAAGGTAATGGAACTTTATAAAGATGGAAAAGGATATAAAAAGATATCCAAAGCCTTGAAAATGCCAGTCAGTACTGTTCAGTCACTTCTTAAGAAGTGGAAAATTCGGGGATCTCTTGATACCAAGCCAAGGTCAGGTAGACCAAGAAAGATTTCAGCCACAACTGCCAGAAGAATTGTTCGGGATACAAAGAAAAACCCACAGGTAACCTCCTTGTTGTTTCAAGGAGCACAATACTTGTTGACCCCTCTCCAAATATAGCGCTTATGGTTGTGACCATAAAGCTCTATTTTGGTCTTGTCACTCCATATTACAGTGTGCCAGAAACTGTGAGGCATGTAAAGGTGCTGTCAGGCATATTGTAACCGGGATTTTTGTGGCATTGGCTTCTTTCTGGCAACTCGACCATGCAGCTCATTTTTGTTCAAGTATCGTCATATTGTGCTCCTTGAAACAACCACACTGTCTTTTTCCAGAGCAGCCTGTATTTCTCCTGAGGTTACCTGTGGGTCACAGGTGTGGGAAATTAACCTTTAATTGCCATTTAAACCTGTGTGTGTCACCTTGTGTGTCTGTAACAAGGCCAAACATTCAAGTGTATGTAAACTTTTGATCAGGGCCATTTGGGTGATTTCTGTTACCATTATGATTTAAAAAGGAGCCAAACAACTATGTGATAATAAATGGCTTCATATGATCACTATCCTTAAATAAAAGACAGAATTTTTGCATGATCAGTCATATTTTCAAAATCAATGCCATAGTTTCACAATTTCTGCCAAGGTATGCAAACTTTTGAGCACAACTGTATATATATATATACACACACACACACACACACACACACACACACAGCTTCCTATAACAATGACCTTTTTAATATATGCAGCATACAAAGGAGGGTCAACCCTTTAGTTTTAGTCATTAAGGTCATAGGTCTGAACAGTAAACATGGTTGACCCCTCCAACTAGAGCAGCAATCGAAGTTGTAAACATTGCACCTGTCATCTCATTAGAGCTCGTCCACAGGAAGTCAGGCTGCCCACTGGATGGATGGTTCCTATTATCTACAGCCAAAGTAAATAGGCTGCCCTTCTGCCGGATTCCCCCAATTCATTACAAGACTGCACAACAAGACATGGACCTGTCAAAGATTAACCATTGCCATTACATGGCTAAATCCTCTAACAGGGCTTTAACTTGAAATAAGAGCAGTATTGATTTGGGCTGAGCAGCGGGTTACATGAAACTGGGAAAATGGGTGTTTGAAGTGAAAAAACAGTCATTGGAGAAGAGGGGAGCAAAGGTTGGTGGATGGAAAAGACATTTAATTAACTGTGTAATGAGAATGAGAGAACTTTATTTAGACAAACGCACTAAGAAAGATCATGGCACCTCAAGGCACAAACACAGCAAACTCCAAATAAGGGCGATAACAGAAATGTGATCATCATACCTAAGTCTATTTTAAGAAAAGAAAATAACATTAAATACATAATCACAAGATAAGCTTTATGTTTGTTTTAAATTCTCTCCCTACAGTATGTATAACGCATAATATACTGTGTATGATACTTACTAAATAAATAACTTGTCTTATGTGTTTTGTAAAATATGCCTTCACAGACTTCATGTTTGTCTTTGTTTTTCATATTGTTTATGGGAGAATATCATTAAATGTTTGAAGAACATGTCCAGGTTATTTTTCACCCCAAAATCAAAATTGTATTTTACTTAAATTGAAGCCTATTTTAGGACAATTAACCCTCTATTGCACACATTATAAAATCCATCCATCTTCTATAGCCATTTCCCGAAGGCAGAGAAACACCCTGGACAGGTGGCCAGCCATCACATCATTATAAAATAATTGTTATATATATATATATATATATATATATATATATATATATATATATATATATATATATATATATATTATACAGTTGTGCTCAAAAGTTTGCATAGCCTGGCAGAAATTATGAAATTTTGGCAAGGTGACACACATAGGTTTAAATGTGGCTATAAAAAATTGTGGCTTTTAAAATTGCAATTAGTGCCTGTGTATAAATAGTCAATGAGTTTGTTAGCTCTCACATGGATGCACTGAGCAGGCTAGATACTGAGCCATTGGGAGCAGAAAAGAACTGTCAAAAGACCTGCATAACAAGGTAATGGAACTTTATAAAGATGGAAAAGCATATAAAAAGATATCCAAAGCCTTGAAAATGCCAGTCAGTACTGTTCAATCACTTCTTAAGAAGTGGAAAATTCGGGGATCTCTTGATACCAAGCCAAGGTCAGGTAGACCAAGAAAGATTTCAGCCACAACTACCAGAAGAATTGTTTTGGGATACAAAGAAAAACCCACAGGTAACCTCAGGAGAAATACAGGCTGCTCTGGAAAAAGACGGTGTGGTTGTTTCAAGGAGCACAATACGACGATACTTGAACAAAAATGAGCTGCATGGTCGACTTGCCAGAAAGAAGCCTTTACTGTGCCAATGCCACAAAAAAGCCCGGTTACAATATGCCCGACAACACCTTGACACACCTCACAGCTTCTGGCACACTCTAATTTGGAGTGACGGGACCAAAATAGAGCTTTACTGTCACAACCATATGCGCTATATTTGGAGAGGGGTCATCAAGGCCTATAGTGAAAAGAATACCATCCCCACTGTGAAGCATGGTGGTGGCTCACTGATGTTTTGGGGATGTGTGAGCTCTAAAGTCATGGGGAATCTTGTGAAAATTGATGGCAAGATGAATGCAGCATGTTATCAGAAAATACTGGCAGACAATTTGCATTCTTCTGCACGAAAGCTGCGCATGGGACGCTCTTGGACTTTCCAGCACGACAATGACCCTAAGCACAAGGCCAAGTTGACCCTCCAGTGGTTCCAGCAGAAAAAGGTGAAGGTTCTGGAGTGGCCATCACAGTCTCCTGACCTTAATATCATCGAGCCACTCTGGGGAGATCTCAAACATGCGGTTCATGCAAGATGACCAAAGACTTTGCATGACCTGGAGGCATTTTGCCAAGACGAATGGGCAGCTATACCACCTGCAAGAATTTGGGGCCTCAAAGACAACTATTACAAAAGACTGCACGCTGTCATTGATGCTAAAGGGGGCAATACACAGTATTAAGAACTAAGGGTATGCGGACTTTTGAACAGGGGTCATTTCATTTTTTTCTTTGTTGCCATGTTTCGTTTTATGATTGTGCCATTCTGTTATAACCTACAATTGAATATGAATCCCATATGAAATAAAAGACATGTGTTTTGCCTGCTCACTCATGTTTTCTTTAAAAATGGTACATATATTACCAATTCTCCAAGGGTATGCAAATTTTTGAGCACAACTGTATATATATATATATATATATATATATATATATATATATATATATATATATATATATATTATTTAATATTTAACAATGTTAGAGACAACATTGTGTGTCAACAGAAGGAAATTAATTAAAGACAGGTTTTTAATTATTTAAATATTTGAAGTAAAAATGAGTGACAATACACTTTTTGGATGTCAGAAAAAAGAAAAAAATATATATAGACCGAGCAATGAACAATGCTGTTAAACAACACTAAATATTAGTGTAATAGACATTGCACAATCTACTATATGACACAATCTAATAGAATGGTCTCTTTGTTAACGTTGTACCTATATTTAATTTAAATGAAAAGTAAATACTAAAAAGGGTAGATTGTTGAATAATGAATATTACAAAAAATATGTATAAATAAAAATATAACACCTGACACCTGCAATATTCTTTAAAGCGGCTGCCTGTGTGACATTATTACACAGATGCGCAATGGTATATCCATTCCACTGTCACACAATGCAATTCCTCACAACATACAAATAATTTATTTGTCTCTACATATTTTAAAATTAAGTTTACCCTATAAAACTTTAAATCATTTGGGTTTTTTTATGGATGAAAATCAATAATAATTGATTTTCTGAGAGCAGCTCTCCAAAACAAAAATGTGCATCCATGGTGCACCAGGCTTGAAATTTTTTTTTTAATGACCACCAGGATGTGAAGACTTTTTATTTATTTATTTATTTATGTACTTATTTATTTATTTTGTTCAAAGTCACTACTAACCATTATATAAAGAGACTGAAGTATGAAATTCTATTTAGAATAAGATCAGCCCCCCCCCCCCCCCCCCCAAAAACAAAAAAAATATTTTTGACGTCTATTCAGTCACTGCAAATCACATGAAGTTTTGGGTATAATGCAAATTATGTTCTTTTTCCAAAATTTATCAGGGGCCGCATCAGAGAAGTATGTAGTTTGGACACCCCTGCATTACAATTATGTCAATTTTGGGAGGAATGTGCTTAATTGTGATGAAAACAATGGCACAATGCAAACAAACAAAAAATAACTCTTAATAATCCTGAAACAGGTTTAATTTTCTTTATGACAAATATATATATATTTTTCATTATTTATTTATTTATTTTTTGGAGGGTGGGGTGTTGTGACGTTAACCCTAAGCTAGATTTACCCTTATGCTCACCCTTAATTTTGTTTTATTATAATTTTTATACTAATTGAAATGTTAAAATGTTTGAAAGGAGTTACTAGGGCAGTATGTGGGATTGTAAAATAACTCAAGTTCTAGCCTAGTCGGTAGAACAATATAATGTAAACAAACATGCAAGATTTAAAACAATACAAAACAAAATGTTGATGCAGCTTGGAATTTTTCACAGTAAGTAAAGATTTGTTTTTACACAACAATGTCTGGCCACTCAAACCTGTCTTCTAAAATGAAAATTTAATGTATAAACTATAAGAAAGTCATACGGCTGAACACTAGTACTACTAAGGAAATACACGATTTGCAGTACTGAACAAATAAACAATACTTAGCTCCCCTGATTTTCATTCATTTTATAGTCTTGAATGCCTCCTATGGATTTAATCTATTTAATGATCCCAAAACTAGCTGAGATTGTGACCATGTGACTCTGTGTGTGTGTGTTTGCTTGTGCTTTCCAACCCTCAAGCTATATGATCTTATTATGGCTATTTGTCAGACTCATTAATGCTTCACCCCGCAACCTCTATATTATAAACACATTCTGAGTGTTCTTTTGAAAGCCTCTTTTCCAGCTGTCTTTTTAGCTGTTTTTACATTGCGCATGTAACGGTAGCCAGCTGGTAGGTAGCTGTGCAGTGTATAAACCTCACTCCTTTGGCCTCAAAAAGCGCACTAGCGACTGATGCCAGGGGTTGTAGCCTTTAGCCTCCTCGTTAGCACGCCCGCCTCCCATGCCTGATACCCTGGTTCGAATCCTGCTTGGAACGGGTCGAGCAGGACCAGTTACATGCACAGCATGTTGACACTTGTCACTCTTGACATTGGACCCCATCTGACTGTGTTAGCTAATTGACATGCGTAAGCATTATTCCCATGCAATTATTTACAAGCATGATTTGGAAGTGTCAGTATATACATAGTAGGCATACTATGCATATGTCCAGCACAATGTGCTCTCATTAGTATTCACAGGTAATTGTATGTAATAGAAACCCTTTTTGTGTATAAAGATCCCAACCCAATCTCATGACAAGTTGTAAGAAATCATACAAGTTGGTTTATAAAAAATGTATGACTTGAACTGTTGTGTAGGGTACAGTGGGGTCCTCCCTGGAGAGGTGGCACTGAGCGTTCGCAAGAAAACAACTAGTCTACATAGGCGAGCTGAGTTCAAAGACCGATGGCAAATGGCAAGTAGATTGTAGTGTTACAGCTTGTTGAATCTGCCAAACAATGGTGTCATGTCCCAGTGGTACAGACCATCAAACATGTAATTTTATTCACGCCGAGATCACCGTGCAAATCAGTAGATTTGTGAGGCAGAAACAGCAGCAGCAATTTGCAATTAACAGCCAGCCTCTCCCAGCCGACACTGAGCGTGATAATATGCACAGTAAGACGCTCAGAACTATCCAAAACCAGCTTCTTAAAATAAAACGACAATGTAAGAAACCCGCGTTTACATGATACTTATTATTCTCTGCTTTTGACGTCGAAATGTAAATGGCTATGAGCACAACACTTGCACGCATTGGATAAGCCGGTAAGACTGTTAATGTTTACATGCAAATTGAAACAGTGGGAGGAGGGTAAAAAGTTACGTGTGCCGATCAGTTTTTGCTCAAACCGCTAAATAATATTTTATTATGTACATACTGTATAATGTAAAGCCAGAGGTTAGGTTTCTCCAGATTTTAATAATGCGTTTGACAGTTCTTAACCCGATTCCATTGATTTCAGAAATCTCCTTAGTTGTTTTCTTTGCTTGATGCAAGCCAATAATTTGCCCCTTCTGAAACACTGTAACATCTTTTCCATGACCACGGGATACATCTTCCAACATGGTTGATTAAGAAATGAGAAGCTACACACTGCATCAGTTAAGGTTAAAAGAATTGTTGCCAGCTGAAACATACTAATCACTGCAATAATTATCCAATCATAGGCTCTTAAGTATCTGCTTATTTAAATCCAAACTGCGACTTTTTTTTTTTTTTTTTTTGGGTCAGGCAGTGTAGAGCTCTGCTTTATGTTGCCAATGTCAGTTGTGTCACTTAAGACTTATGTTGAATCCTTGAATAAGTTTCTGTGAAAAAAAATTGTGGGCACCGTTTTTTAAATAATCATATCGTACCGTGAGTCTTCTGCATCGTATAGTATCGTGAAATTTGTGTATCGTTACATGCCTATTTCAGTGCAAGAAAAACTATTCTAGGAAATAGCGCTAAAATATCTGCATCGTGTTATGAATTGTAGCAGCAAGAATCATGTAAATGCAGCTTCACGATTGCTGTTGCAAAGTGGCATATGGTATGCTTCAGTGTCAATTTAAACATACAACAATGGACGTGTATACCTCATGTACAAATACCTATGAATATAAGTGAGCTCACCCTGCAGGATATATGTTATTACATTGTTTCACAAACTTTACTTTGGCAGAGTTGGTGTATTCACTATTATTCACAGCCCCACAGGACCGCACTTGCTTGAATTGTAAGTTTCCTTGAATAATTTTCTATTTTTATTACAGACTTGATTCCAGTGCTCTTTCTAATAATCCTCATATACTATAGAAAGAAGGCCAGAATTGTGACTTTCCTACAGAAGCACATAATTTTATTATAAGGATAGGGTGACCCTGACATCTTCCATCTTCCCATCATCTTCTTTTTGGCAGGCTGATTGAAAACTATTTCTGGTTTCCAAGGTGAGCCAGAAGGTCTAAGAAATGGAGAAAGATTGAAGCTATTGTGTTCCGGAACACCTATTAGGTTTATTTTTATTTTTTTTCGGAGAAAAGTGTTTAAGTGTTTGCTCACATGCATAACATTGGAAATCTTCACTTGGACTCAGGGTCTTGCAGACTGACATGTGGCCATCTGTACCACACCGTCACACTCTACACAACAAACTAGCAAACCTCTTGGCAATTTCTTGTTGCATTTACTACACTTAAAAAGGGTGGAAAATTTCTACAACACAGTTCGTACACATGCACATTTATAATCGAGCTAAAGCAGGTTTTCTGCGTAGTCGAATTATAATTTTCATTTGTCTGTCTGAGTATACATGGCACGATGTGTAATCGAATATTGGAAGGAAGGACGTCAGCTGAGGAAGTGTAAAAAAACATGTCACGCATCATCTTTGTCTTTCGAACCATGCAAGCAACACTGAGGCCAATTGCGGTCCGATTAACATGTTTACATGCAAGACGAAGCTGAGCTACAATCGCACCATCTAGGGCGGTTAGTCTGACTTTGCAAAAATTGGACTGGTAAGACTTCAATAGGACTAAAGTGTTTACATAACATTTTAAATAGATGAAGTATTCTAGTCTGACTGAAATCAAAGTTTTAAAGTGTTTGTAAACATTCTGACCATCTGTGTTGGATTACACCATCTGTGAATGACACCTAATTCATTTTGTGCTGCCTGGTTTCATTGGTTTGATGAGGTGCGTTGCTCCAAACTATGACTGTGCTGACTGCCACCTGCTGAATGCGAAATGCCAATACAGCAAGGCTTACCTGACCACATGAGTCAGGGGACATGATTATTTGCATTCATTTTGTAACACAAAATTATTGCTTTAAACTGACATCCCTAATATTTACTTAAGCAATGGATATTATTTAAAAGTAATGAAGTAGTTGTTGGTTTGACTGATTAATGAGAGCACAATAGAGCATGAAATGCAAATTATCCACTATTTACTTTTTCAGTACACTTTTCTTTTTTTTTTTTTTTTTTACCTTTCTTAAATTTCATGCATGTTCCTCACCTTGAAAACACATTTACACACAGTGTCTCTGTGTTGATTTCTTTGGTATGCATCACTGAAATACCTTCAATGCTGTGATGACTGTGACTCCGGTGTAGGACAAATTTGACAGCATAAAGGATAAAACAACGCCCACAGCCATGTACAGTAGCTCTGATTCATTTCACAGCAAACTTGAGTATTTCTAACGGCATACAAAGATTATATATTTTTTTTTTTTTTTTGTTTGTTTTTTTTTCAGTGTGTATGTACTGTAGGCTTATTTGACAGATGATAAAATAGAGAGTGTGTGTATGTGTGAGTTGAGGTTGTGAATTTATAGGGGATGTTTGCTACATAAGGAGAATGAGTCTCAGTGGGGATTCTTTTATGCTGCTCTGATTTATGAGTGTATGTTGTCTCATTTCTCAGCACACTGACAATTTTTCTGCAATAATTGAAGTAAATGATGAAGTTGTTCTCCGTTTCCACAATAAAATTATAGTGTCGGGCCTAAGGACAGAGCCGTAATGAAATTAATGTCCTTTGTAAAGTCCACACTAAGGTACAACAACAGCAACAGCAGCACATAAGAACACACAGTCCACATAGAGTATACTGTAATTTTCACAATTCACCCACAGGTGATAGATTTGTGACACTGTATCTAATTAGAGTCTGTTTGCTGAGTGACCTTGTATTTAAAGGGATAGTTATTCCAAAAATTTAAATTCTGTTATCATTTACTCACCTTAATGTTTTTCCATGTCTGCCTTAATAATCATAAAAAATGTTTTTTTTAAAAAAACATAAAATCCATAAAACTCAAAGTAGGAGAGCTATCACCCTCAGATATGAACAAGAATGTGGTTCCCTATCTGTCACTCACTCAACGTTGTATCAATGTAGTGACACTAGGGGTCTTTGAGACACCTCTGGTCTTTGATAAAAGGCCAATGAAAATTGGCGAGTGGTATTTGCATACCACTCCCCCGGATATACGGGTGTAAAAGGAGCTGGTATGCTACCACTCATTCAGATTTTCTCTTCGGAACAGAACGGTCGATGTTCACTGAGCTCACTGTTCATTCACCTCTGCTGGATCTGATGGCGCATTTCAGCGGCTTCTCCCTCCTCTGCACTGGTGCACTGCAGAGAACACCCCTGGGCACTTTGGCAGAAATAAGAGTGTATATTTCTCTAAAAGAGTATATTTCTCTAAAAGAGCGGCACACACGGAACGTCTTTTTAAAGACGCATCTTTTTAAAGATGCCTTTCCGTTTGTGTGTTATTCCTGGTTGCGGTCGTTATCTCTCAACTTCTGATTGTCACAATCGCTGTCTTTTGTGTCTGGGCATGACCCACGTGGAGACAGCGTTCGTGGATGGATCATGTACTCATTGCGAGACCATGGCAACGTTGCAGTCGCGGCTTGCTTTTGTAAGAGAACCCTCTGCTCTCCCCTGAACCTTCGCGGCTCGATGATTGGTTCCTGGGCTCGTGGAGCTGCTCACAGCCACTCCCCGCCCCAGTTCCTTTCTTCCCGGAAGTGCATGAGGAGCTGACAAGGTCGTGGGAGGCACCTTTTACTGCCTGGTCCCGATCTTTCAGCTCCCCCGCCCTCACTACCCTTGATGGTGGTTTGGCCAGGGGCTATTCGGCGATTCCCCCGGTGGATAAGGTGCTCGCGGTGCACCTATGCCCGCAGAGTGCCGCCACCTGGCGCGGGTGCCCAAAGCTCCTGTCCAAGGCCTGTAGGTTTACGTTGTCCCTGACGGCCAAAGCCTACAGTGCCGCTGGACAAGCCGCCTCCGCCTTGCACGCCGTGGCTCTCCTGCAAGACCACCAAGCCAAGGCGCTAAAGGAACTGCACGAGGGTAGTTCTGCCTCAGATATGATGCAGGAGCTGTGTTCGGCGACTGACCTCACTCTCCGGGTGACTAAGGTCACAGCGCCACCTTTGGCTCAACCTGGTCGAGATGGGTGAGGCCGACAAGGCATGGTTCCTTGCTGCCCCCATTTCCCAGGTTGGCCTATTCGGCGACACCATCGAGAACTTTGCCCAGCAGTTCTCGACGGTGAAGCAGCAGACGGAGGCTATCCGGTCAGGACAGGCCTCTTCCTCCCCATTCCCAGGCTGTTCCGGGGGTGGTCACAAGGAGCCAGGTAAGTGCTTCGATATCCCTGAACTCAGAATGGCCATAACATGGCGTGGCACCTCGGGCTCTGCCCCACCGCGAGGCCCCATCTGTCGGTACTTCCAACGAGATTGTCCCCTTGGTCCCACTCACTCGGAGCTTGGATGTGTGGCTTGCGCTTTCCAATCCATCGCTATGGCTGATCCAGACTGTCCGACTCGGCTACGCGATTCAGTTCGCCAGGCATCTGCCCAGGTTCAGCGGCATCCACTTCACCTCGGTGAAGGGCGAGAACGCTGCTACCTTGCGCGTGGAGATCGCTACCCTCCTACGGAAGGATGCGATAGAGCCTGTCCGTCCGGCCGAGATGAAGAAAGGGTTTTACAGCCCCTACTTCATTGTACCGAAAAAAGCGGTGGGTTGCGGCCCATCTTGGACCAGCGAGTACTGAACTGGGCTTTACACAGACTCCCGTTCAAGATGCTGACGCAAAAACACATTCTGGCGAGCGTCTGGCATCAAGATTGGTTCACGGCGGTAGACCTGAAGGATGCATACTTCCACGTCTCGATTCTACTTCGACACTTCCTGCGGTTTGCATTCGATGGTCAGGCGTATCAGTACAAGGTCCTCCCCTTTCAGTCTGTCCTTGTCCCCTCGTGTCTTCACGAAGGTCGCAGAGGCAGCCCTTGCCCCGTGGGCATTTGCATTCTCAACTATCTCGACGATTGGCTAATCCTAGCTCACTCTCAGGATATGCTGTGTGAACACAGGGACCTGGTGCTCTCACGCCTCAGCCGACTAGGGCTTCGGGTCAACTGGGAAAAGAGCAAGCTCCTCCCGTTTCAGAGAATCTCTTTTCTTGGTTTGGAGTTGGACTCAGTCTCATTGATGGCGCGCCTCACGAATGAGCGCGCACAGTCGGTGCTGACCTGTTTGAAGGCGTTCAAACAGAAAACAGCGGTTCCACTGAAACTCTTTCAGAGGCTCCTGGGGCATATGGCATCCTCAGCGGTGGCTACTCCGCTCGGGTTGATGCATATGAGACCGCTCCAGCACTGGCTTCAGACTTGAATCCCGAGATGGGCATGGCTCCACGGGACACATTGAGTGGCCATCACACCGATCTGTCACCACCTCTTCAGCCCTTGGACCGACCTCACATTTCTACGGGCAGGTGTTCCCCTATAGCAGGTCTCCAGGTGCGCCGTGGTCACAACAGATGCCTCCAAAACAGGCTAGGGCACTGTTTGCAATGGGCACACAGCCGCCGGCTTATGGACGGGCCCGCAGCTGCATTGGCACATCAACTGCCTCGAGTTGCTGGCAATTCTGCTGATCCAGAGCAAGCACGTGTTAGTTCGGACAGACAACATGGCAATGGTAGCATATGTCAACCATCAAGGTGGTCTGCTCTCCCGTTGTATGTCACAACTCGCCCGCAGTCTCTTCCTCTGGAGTCAGCAGCACCTCAAGTCGCTGCGAGCCACTCATATCCAGGGCGACTTCAAAAATGCAGTGGATATGCTGTCATGGCAGGTTACCCTCAGGGGAGAGTGGAGACTCCAACCTCAGGTGGTCCAGCTGATTTGGAGTCGATTCAGGCAGGTACAGGTAGACCTGTTTGCCTCCCAAGAATTCTCCCACTGCCCGCTCTGCTATGCCCTGACCGAGGCACCTCTCGGTATAGACACGCTGGCACACAGCTGGCCCCCTGGACTTCGCAAATATGTGTTTCCCCCAGTGAGCCTACTTGCACAGACCCTGTGCAAGGTCAGGGAGGATGAGGAGCATGTTGTCCTGGTAGCACCCTACTGGCCCACCCAGATGTGGTTCTCGGACCTCACGCTCCTCACGACAGCCCCCCCCCCTGGCGAATTCCCCTGAGGAAGGACCTTCTTTCTCAGGGAAGGGGCACCATCTGGCACCCACGACCAGACCTCTGGAATCTCCATGTCTGGCCCCTGGACAGGACGTGGAAGACTTAAGCGGCCTACCACCCGCGGTGGTAGACATGATCACTCAGGCTAGGGCCCCCTCTACGAGGCACCTGTATGCCTTTAAGTGGCATCTGTTCGCTAAGTGGTGTTCTTCCCAACGTGAAGACCCCCAGAGATGCGCAGTCAGATCGGTGCTTTCCTTCCTGCAGGAGAGGCTGGAGGGGCGGCTGTCCCCCTCCACCTTGAAGGTGTATGTAACCGCTATAGTGGCACACCACGACACAGTGGCACAACACAACACACGGTAAGTCCTTAGGGAAGCACGACCTGATCATCAGGTTGCTGAGAGGCGCCAGGAGGTTGAATCCCTTCTGGCCACGCCTCATTCTCTCATGGGACCTCTCTGTAGTTCTTCAGGGTCTACGGAGAGCCCCCTTTGAGCCCTTGCAGTCAGCTGAGCTTAAGGCACTCTCTTTGAAGACTGTCCTCCTGACTTCGCTCACTTCCATCAAGAGGGTATGAGACCTGCAAGCATTCTCTGTCAGCGAAACGTGCCTGGAGTTCGGTCCGGGCTACTCTCACGTGATCCTGAGACCCTGACTGGGCTTTGTGCCCAAGGTTCCCACGACCCCTTTTAGGGACCAGGTGGTGAACCTGCAAGCGCTGCCTCAGGAGGAGGCAGACCCAGCCCTGACATTGCTGTGTCCAGTGCGCGCTTTACACATCTGTTTGGATCACACACAGAGCTTTAGAGTCTCTGAGCAACTCTTTGTCTGCTTTGGTGGACAGCGGAAAGGAAGCGCTGTCTCCAAGCAGAGGATCGCCCACTGGCTCATTGACACCATAACAATGGCATATCACGCCCAGGATGTGCCGCCCCCAGCAGGGCTACGAGCCCATTCTACCAGGGGTGTAGCGGCCTCCTGGGCCTTGACCAGGTGCACCTCTCTAACAGACATTTGCAGAGCAGCAGACTGGGCAACACCCAACACCTTTGCAAGGTTCTACAGTCTCCGGGTGGAACCGGTTTCATCCCGTGTAGTGGCACGCACAAGCAGGTAAGTCCGGGACAGCTGGTCAGGTGTATCGCTTGCGCATAGCGCCTTTCACCTCCCCTGAGCTGAAGATGTGTGCTGTTGACTCCCAGTAGTGTTCACAAACTGTTTTCCCTGGATGATTTCCTCCAAGCCCTATGGCAGACGAGTTTGCGGAGAAATTTGCTGCCAGCTCAGTACATGTGCTAACTAAGCCCTGTACTGGGGTAGGTGCTCCACATGTAGTGGTTCCCCATAGGTAACCCCATGCGACGTATAACTTCCGCTAATTCGTTTCCCTGTTGGTAAACTGTGTCTTCCTTGGGCAGAGGCCCCTCTACCCCAGTCACCATGATCGTAGAAACTCCTCCCCCGTAGGGTAGGACCTACCATGGGACTTCTCCACACAACATACTTCCGACAAAGCTCGGCAAGACCATGTGACGTATTTCCACTCAAAATACCCCCCCTCTCTGGGCGGGGTGTGGTCTCCGCGGTGTCTTCCCCTTGGGAGTGACACCCCCCCGACTAGACCTGGTGGCTCCAGTCCGTTAATTCCTTTTTTTTGTGGAGAGGAAAAAAAAAGGATAAGAGGCCATGACTGGGCTAGCCTATCTCTATCTTTTGGGCAGTCGACTTGTCCCCAAAGGGCTGTTCGACACTCATAACAGTGTTGGGGGAGGTTACGTGTTGGCCTTGTGCGCTGGCTACGAGGCACACAGTGGTCTGCCCATCACACACCGCCAGTTCACGTAACACAGTTCAGCCAGTTGTGGCATTTCGTATAGGGACCCCTAGTGTCACTACATCGACACATCGTCGAGTGAGTGACAGATAGGGAACGTCCTGGTTACTTGCGTAACCTCCGTTCCCTGATGGAGGGAACGAGACGTTGTGTCCCTCCTGCCACAATGCTGAACTACCCGCTGAAATGGCTGGGACCTTGTCACGGCTCCTCAGCACAAAACCTGAATGAGTGGTTGCATACCAGCTCCTTTTATACCCGTATGTCTGGGGGAGTGGTATGCAAATACCACTCGCCAATTTTCATTGGCCTTTTATCAAAGACCAGAGGTGTCTCGGGCTCCCAAGAGTGACCCCTAGTGTCACTACATCGACACAATTTCTCGTTCCCTCCATCAGGGAACAGAGGTTACGCAAGTAACCACGACGTTAGATCTGTGGCTTTGACTCCACTTATTTATTTATTTTATTTTTATTTATTTTTTTAGGTTTTGGAAAGGACAGTGTCGTATATTTTTAATGAAAATATTATTTGCAAATAATTTACAGTAAATTCATTTTTTTTTTTCTTATTATTTTCTTTATTAATTATGACGTTTGGATAACAATCTCCTAAGTGTCTTCTTTCAAAAGAGACCACGGTTAGAGAATTGTAACCATTTTATTTTGGGTATGTCCTTGTCAGGTCTGTGTTAAAAAAGGGAGCCACCAGTTAAAGGAGTAGTTCACCAAAAAATTGAAAAATTTGTCATTTACCCACCCTTAGGTTATTCCAAACTTTATGTTTGTTTATTTATTTATTTATTTTATTTTTTTATTTTTTTATTATTATTATTATTATTATTATTATTATTATTATTATTATTATTCATTGCATCTGTACAAAATAAGACAAAATTCATCCCTGGGGTAGAATGTATCTATTACAATACATTTGTCAGTTCTTGTCATATTGTATATTTCTTGGAATTTAGGCAGAATGTTACTCTCAATCACCATTCACTTTAATTGCACCTTTTTTCAGACAATGAAAATGAATAGTGACTGAGACTTACATTTTGCCTATCATTTCATTTTGTGTCTCGCATAAGAAAGAACATAATACAATTTTGGAACAACATGAGGGAATTTTCATTTTTGGGTGAACTATCCATTTAACATTATTAGTTACCCTTTCTGATATTTCTCGCCTACAATGGTGAATTTTAAATGCACCATTCTTGTACAAAGTAATTGATATCGTTGTATTGTTGTTGAAAAAACTGTTTTTTTTTCTTCTTTTGATTAAATATGCATAATAAGTGCTAAAATGTTGATTTATTACATTTTTGAATAATTAAAGTAATGACAAATCACAGTTCAAAGACAATTTATACCCCACTGGCAATTTATGCACACAGAGCACAAACCATTGTGCGCTGTCCAAGTCCTTAATTCAACATTTTTCATTTCTGTCCTCACAAAAAGTGTTTAAAACTCATTGTGGGGGCAGATCGCTCAGTAGGCACTTTTGTGATTAGGAAATGATCAATGTGCCAAAGATGAATCACCCATAAGGCAGCTTATTTGGGAATCCCCAAGCTCGTAAACATGTCACGACAGTTACAGACATCAATCACAGCATTTTCCCTAAAAACCTGCAGGGTTGTTTGTAGGAGTGTAGGCTTAGAGTTCAGACTGAAGTATTATCATATGTGTGATGCTCACTTGAAGATACAAAAACACAAATTGCTTGGTGTTTTAAAACATGAAAGTGTGTGCAGAGAATGGAAGATTCTTCAATGCCTTTCTTCTCAACGTGCTTTGATGTAACATCCTTGCTGAATGAAAATGATCTTTTGTGTGGAACTTTCAAGGGATTCAAAACACCACTCATTCCATGTCACAAAAAAAAAAAAAAAACATATTTTAGGCCGAATAATTGTACACAATGTTAATTAAGAAAATGTGAGAGGTAATTGCCCCTGAAAAACTCACGGCCACAGTGTTAGGGTGTTGTGGGTGGTTGCCAAGATTTTGCTAAGTGGTTGCTTAGGTGTTATGAGTGGTTTTTAGTGCATTGCTACTGTATGAGGTTGCAAGTCTAAAGGGACCGCCCTAAGGTCTTTATCAATTTCTGGTCTGTAGATCTATAGGATTTTTAGAAATTATTTTAAAGTGGTTTGTTGTACGAATCATGACACTTGCTGAAATGAAAGAGTAAATCAAGAGTAAAGCGGCAGATTATCAGTTCATAAACACTTAATTTTTGCCCTGTTTCTCACACAATGCTATCTTATGAAATCTAAACACTTTAACTGTAGCACATTACTTTTAAGACAACATATTTTAAAGTTTGCATTACATAACCAACTACATTTACAAGCTTGTTCGAGTGTGATCAAATTGTGTGATAGCTTAACTGATATAGCGTTGCATTTGTGATGCATTGGACTGGGGTACAAGTCCTGAATAGAATGCAAATCAATATGTAAGTGTCATAGAAGCGCCACAAAATGTTGTGGTTCTTAAAGCAATTGTGTTTTTCACGTCAGATATTTTGTATTTTGTATTTTTTTGACACTATCGGTTAGGTTAATGTTTAAGGTTTAGGGAAGAAAAGTTGGTTTTGTTGATATAAACCTAGATGGAGCATTAGCCTTAAAACCTCATCTCTTTGAGAGAAAATTTGACTCGCTTTTAGCGCCACACAATGGACATTTCAATTCACAACTGCTGCGATATGTGTAAGTAGCCATGTAATATAATCTTGCAAAATTTTTGCCACAGTCATGTAATTTTTATGAGATCAGGTTGAAAATATTTAATGCATGGAGTATTTACTGTAATCCCATCAAAACCATATTACCATGTATTATTTTCTTCAATGAAGCTGCTCAGGTCAAACTGCACTCCAAGGCTTTCCACAATTTTCTGTAAATTGTTGTATATGTCAGATGATATTGGAGCCCAAACCTTCTTTATCCCTGCCTCCAGCTGTTAGTCGTACAACAAGATTATCACATGACAGCAGACTCTCCCAGAGGTACAGCCTGCGCTCATCAACCCTTTTGTATGAAAGATTGTGAATAAAAATGTTAAGGAGATTTTAAGATAGCTGATGATGCTGAAAGTAGCATAATTAGAAAATGAATCTGATCCTGGCTATACACTGCTACATACTGAATTCATAACTAAGAGGAGCAAAAAATGCATGCATGGTCAGCACACTCTTATACAGAAATGTCATGTCTGTACCACCAAAACGTCACTCTTGTGCCATATTAAAATGCTATTCAAACAACTGTTTAGTTCTGTATTCAACTAATTGTGGAGGATTCCATTACTTTACCCAAGATAAACTTTTAGGGTTAAAATGAATATTTTGTCTCACCCACTTGCCATTCAAAAGCTGTATGATTTTCTATTTTCTGCAGTACACAAAAGGAATTTTACTTTTGTGTTTCTATCATATGCCTTCAGAAGACTTGGAATATGATGGACGCGTCGACTACTTTTATGATACTTCCGGGTCCTTTGAAAGCTTTATAGTGAGTCACTATTGCCACAATAATCACAACTGCCATTACATTGAAATGGCCTGTAATAATTATTAAAGCATCACCCTTTTTGTTCCACACTGAAAGTAATTCACATGGGCTAGGAACAACATGGGCTAGGCGAGTAAATTACATTTACATTTATGCAATTGGCAGACACTTTTATCCAAAGCGACTTACAGTGCATTCAATGTATACATTTGATCAGTTTGTGTGTTCCCTGGGAATCAAACCCATGATCTTGGCATTGCTAGCACCACATGCTACCAGTTGAGCTACAGGAACCCAAAATTGTCATTTTGGGGTGAACCATTCTTTTAAATTTCTTGGAATTTAGCGCATGAGTCTTACCATAATTAGCATATTTAGAAAATGCATCTAATTTGGGCTATAAATACTGAATGCTACATAGTGATTTAACAAATACTAAGGAGTAGCAAAAATGGATTTGTGGTTTATGCCAAAGCAATATTAAAAATACAAATAAATAAAAACGACTGAGCAGTGCAGACTGGTTCTGCTCACAGGACTGTAAAACCTGCCATGTTTATTTCAATTACGTGTTTTGAGAAGCACTCTAGCACTTTAAGTTAATTGCGGTTGGGGCTAACATTCAAACTGCAGCACAGAGAGGTTCACATCAATTTGAGTTCGGTAAGTAAGCAGGCTCGATAAGCAAGATAAGTATGCAGTATCTCATGATCAATTATCATTGCAATTGACCCCCAATGTCTTACTCTCCAGCTTGATTAAGCAATATCAGCTCTGAAACTTGACAAAGAACTCCACTGAGATTACATCAAGACAGTAAAATGCATCACGTGCATTCATATGTGAAGTTGCTTTAAAAGGGTTAGTTCACCCGAAAAAATTTTTTTGTCATTATTTACTCTCCCTCCAAACCTGGATGCTGTTTTTTTTTTTTTTTTTTTCTCCGTTGAACACATTGGCAGAACCTTCAAGCAACTTTTCGTCATACCACAACAGTTCATGGTGACCACATAAGTCAAGCTTCAAAAAGGAAACAAAATCAATATAAAAGTTGTCTAGCAAAAGTTTTTTTTTTTTTTTTTTTTTTTTCGAGCTTGACAGACGTGGTCACTGTGTACTTTCTTTGCATGGAAAAGAGCTGCGAAAAGATTCTTCAAAAATTCTCCTTTTGTGTTTCCTGAGAAACATAACAACATAGGGGTTTGTAATAGCATGAGGGTGACTATGTAATGACAAAATTTTCATTGTTGGGTGAAAGATTCCTTTAAATAGACAACTAAAACCAATAGCATGCAACAGTCTTGTTCGAGAATTTTTTTTTTTTTTTTTTTTCAAATTAATATTTCCATTTTATTTTTATTTGTAATATACATATATATATATATATATATATATATATATATATATATATATATATATATATATATATATATCACACCAACGTTTAATTTTAATTTTATTTGTCTTAATTTTGCATAATTTGGAAAAATTACAGCTTGATTGAAAATGACAGGCAACAAAAATATTCTGCTCACAAGTGATATTTACCTTGATTTTTCTTTGTCTCACTTGTCTCATATTTCAGCTCAAGCAAGCTCTCCATTAACACTTTTGTTGACTTAGTTAACAAGTACACTATCTTATACACTAAGGAGTTTGAAAAACCATAAATAAACGATAAAGGCTGGGTAAAACGTTTTCTATTTCAGTCATGAGACCTTTATATAACAAAAAGAAAAAAAAGTTGAAATCTGTTAGTTTTAATTAATATCAATCCCTAGGACATGAAGGTGCCCAAAGATTTGATGCAAAAAAGTATTTGAAAATTGGACAAAACGACAAAGGTACATGACTGTGTACTTAACATCTTTAATTATGAAATTAACTAAAATCCTTGAAGCACTGCAAACGAGGTAATGGAATTAAAATCTATGGAAAATTATAAAACTTTTCATTTAAAATTGCTGATTATAAGCATATAACCAATATTCTTTAAAGGTTTGGGTGATTTAAATGTAAATGAGTAAATGTAAATTTAAAGACAGACCTACCGTGAGCTCTGAGGATTTTAATCAATGGTAAATGCTTCTGTTGAAGCCATCAGTCCACGTTATTTCAAAACTGTGTTTAATAGCAGAATTCCTGGTGAAGTACTACACGCACAGTGAATGACGCAAAATCTCCGTACACTCAAATGTACTCATTTGTATAAATCAGAATATTTTGCAATATACTTTAAAAATAATGGTTATGTACATATAATCAGCAACATTAAATAAACTGTTTCCTATTTTTCCATAGTTTTTATTTTGTGGGACTGTAGTTAATTTCATAATTAACGTTAAGTATACAGTCTTGTAACTTTGTCATTTTGTCAAATATTTTTTGCATCAAATCAAAGTTTGTAAAATTGTGATTCACCTCAGAGCTGGTTAGTTTGGTTTGTGGCTTAGAACACTTTTATGAAGGATTTTATGAAATCCCTATAGAAAAATATAATGGGGGAGAAAAAACAAAACAAAAAAAAAAGCTTAAAAAGTGGGTGGGCACTGCTGAGCTCTGTACACAGTCAAACTTAAAGAACATTAGAGGAAGTTTGAGCTGGTGTGAACAGACAGTGGAGAACTGCTTTGCATTTTGTGTGCTTACTTCAGTGTGATCCTTGGGTTCACCTCATAGATGCAAATAGCATTAATAAGCCCTTGGGGACTAGATGTTGCCCCCACAACTCCACAGGTAATTAGGCTGCCTAATCAGTGCTACATTATTCTGCATGTGTTAATATGATGTGGCAGATTGTTCATTTAATTTAGCATTGTTAAATATTCATTAACTTAATGAAAGCAAGGCAGTGACCTGATTGGTTGACTTGTGTGGCCATCAGTGGAGGTAAAAATCACGGAAACTTTCTTCACAGGAGGTTAATTTTAGTGGGCAGTGTCCTCTTAAGAGATCAGCACTGTATTTAATGGATTTGGTGGGGTTTCATTTTCTTAATGTATTCATCTTTAAATCTTTGTAAGAAACAAAAAATAATAATAATAATATTTTTGTCTGTCTATAAATTCTTTTCGGCAGTATCTAGGAAGTTTCATAGAATATCTGCATCAGAAAGGCTGCTTTACAGTTATCTCACACTGTCATGTCATAAATACTTTTCTTCTGTTGATATGTTCTTCAATCACTGCCTTCTTTATTCCCAACAGAGCCTCATTTTGACAGCTGCTCTCTCCAACATAATGCGCTGCTGACAAACTTATTTGAAAAGGATAATTCGTTTTTTTCCAACTCGGTATGGTGGCCATGCAGTGTTTGCTTCCTTTTTTTCTTACTTCTCCCCCACAATGTTTCTATACTGTCATATTTGATTTCATATCAAGTTTCAAGAGTTTTGCTTGTGTAAGGGAATAAGGGAGTCCCCTCATAAATTTAATATATTTCATGCAAACTTATTTACACAGTTTATTTACATTTATACATTTACATTCATAGTCTATTTACATTTCATATTTGCTGTAAACTGCATGGATTACACCATGCATTATTTTCTTTTAAGTCATAACTATAAAATATTAATAGTACTTTGTTCTGTTAATAAGAAGTGTTGTGTGAGACGGAAGTGAGTACAAGAATTATTCGCAAGCCAGACGAACGCTTATACACTGGCGGGCAAATGTTTGGAATAATGTACAGATTTTGCTGTTTCGGAAGGAAATTGGTACTTTAATTCACCAATTCAACTGGCATTCAACTGATCACAAAGTATAGTCAGGACATTACTGATGTAAAAAACAGCACCATCACTATTTGAAAAAAGTAATTTTTGATCAAATTTAGTCAGGCCCCATTTCAAGCAGCCGTCACTCCAACACCTTATCCTTGAGTAATCATGCTAAATTGCTAATTTGGTACTAGAAAATCACTTGCAATTATATCAAACACAGCTGAAAGCTATTTGGTTTGTTAAATCAAACTTAACATTGTCTTTGTGTTTGTTTTTGAGTTGACTGTATGCAATAGACTCACATGTCAGAAGTCAGTTGAAGTCAAAAGTTTACGTACACCTTAGCCATATACTTTTAAACTCAGTTTTTCACAATTCCTGACATTTAATCATAGAAAACTTTCCCTGTCTTTGGTCAGTTAGGATCACTACTTTATTTTAAGAATGTGAAATGTCAGAATAAATAGTAGAAAGAATGATTTCTTTCAGTTTTTATTTCTTTCATCACATTCCCAGTGGGTCAGAAGTTTACATAAACTTTGTTAGTATTTGGTATAATTGCGTTTAAATTGTTTAACTTGGGTCAAACATTTTGGGTAGCCATCCACAAGCTTCTCACAAATTTTGGCCCATTCCTCCAGACAGAACTTGTGTAACTGAGTCAGGTTTGTAGGCCTCCTTGTTCGCACATATTGTCCTTCCCACAAATTTTCTATCGGATTGAGGTCAGGGATTTGTGATGGCCACTCCAATACCTTGACTTTGTTGTCCTTAAGGCATGGTTTGCTTGGGGTCATTGTCCATTTGGAAGACCCATTTGCGACTGAGCTTTAACTTCCTAGCTGATGTCTTGAGATGTTGCTTCAATATATCCACATCATTTTTCTTCCTCATGATGCTATCTATTTTGTGAAGTGCACCAGTCCCTCCTGCAGCAAAGCACCCCCACAACATGATGCTGCCACCCCATACTTCACGGTTGGGATGGTGTTCTTCGGCTTGCAAGCCTCACCCTTTTTCCTCCAAACATAATGATGGTCATTATGGCCAAACAGTTCAATTTTTGTTTCATCAGATCAGAGGAAATTTCTCCAGAAAGTAAGATCTTTGTCCCCATGTGCACTTACAAACTGTAGTCTGGCTTTTTTATGGCGGTTTTGGAGCAGTGGCTTCTTCCTTGCTGAGCAGTCTTTCAGGTTATTTCGATATAGGACTCGTTTTACTGTGGATATAGATACTTGTCTACCGGTTTCCTCCAGCATCTTCACAAGGTGCTTGTTCTGGAATTGATTTGCACTTTTCACACCAAACTACGTTCATCTCTAGGAGACCTTCCTTCCTGAGGCTACGTGGTCTCATGGTGTTTATACTTGAGTACTTTTGTTTGTACAGATGAACATGGTACCTTCAAATGTTTAGAAATTGCTGAACCAGGATGAACCAGACTTGTGGAGGTCCACAGTTTTTTTCATGAGGTCTTGGCTGATTTCTTTTGATTTTCCCATGATGTCAAGCAAAGAGGCACTGGGTTTGAAGGTAGGCCTTAAAATACATCAATAGGTACACCTCCAATTGACTCCAATTAGCCAATTAGCATATTCGAAGCTAATTGGCTAATTGCCTAAAGGCTCGGAGAGGCGATGTCCACCCTGGTGGTCCAGGAGCGCCACCTTTGGCTCAACCTGGTCGAGATGAGAAAGGCTGACAAGGAACGGTTCCTTGATGCCCCCATTTTCCAGGTTGGCCTGTTCTGCGACACCATTGAGGACTTTGCCCAGCAGTTCTCGGCGGTGAAGCAGCAGACAGAGGCTATTCAACACATACTGCCCTGGTGCGGCTCAAGACCCCGCACCCCGTCTGCTCGTCGCCAAGGGTGTCCTCCTGCAGAAATGGCACCGGCCCCGCCGTGGAGCCAACTGCAGGAAGCAGACGCCACCCATCTCACGGCTGGCTGCCAAGAACCCAAGGAAGGCTTCAAAGTGCCCTTGAGACGGGCGACCCAGGGATGAGGAGACCCGCTTCTATGGAGCTGGTAGACAGACCACTCCATTCCCCGGAGAATCTTTTGTTTCATTTTTCGCTGCATGCCCAAGACGCTGCGGTACCCAAAACTTCAACAAAAGAGTGGTTTTCTTGTTCCCTGGGTCACATGTCAGGTGTGCACGGCCGTCGTCATGACCGCTGTCCACCATTCCATTTCGGTAGGTTTGGTGCTCCAGCGGCGGACCTCCCACCCCTGCGCGACCAGCTGTGGCACAAACATGCCCACACCGGGTTGGTTCTGATTGACTGCAGGGATGATATTCCTCCTCCCCACTCCTAGACCAATCTTATAGTGGGCGTCAGGAGCCAGGTAAGTGCTTCGATGTCTCTGGACTCAGCACGGCCATGGGGTTCGAGCCTCCTCGACGTGGCGCCTCAGGCTCTGCCCTGCCGCAAGGCCCCACCCGCTGGTATGTCTGATGTGATTGTCCCTTTGGTCCCCATCACCCGGAGTTTGGACACGTGGCTCGTGCTTTCACGCCGGACATGGATCGTCTGAATTGGCTACACAATTCAGTTCACCAGGCGCCCACCCAGGTTCAGCGGCGTCCGCTTCACCTTGGTAAAGGGCGATAACACTGCTTCCTTGCGTGCGGAGATCGCTACCCTTCAAGGGTGCGATAGAGCCTGTCCCTCCAGCCGAGATGAAGAAGGGGTTTTACAGCCCTACTTCATCGTACCGAAGAAAGGCGGTGGGTTGCGGCCAATCTTGGATCTGTGAGTACTGAACCAGGCCTTGCACAGACTCCCATTCAAGATGCTGATGCAAAAATGCATTTTAGCGAGCGTCCGGCATCAAGGTTGGTTCGCGGTGGTAGACCTGAAGGACGCGTACTTCCACATCTCGGTCTTACCTCAACACAGACCCTTCCTGCGGTTTGCTTTCGAGGGCCGGGCATACCAGTACAAGGTCCTCCCCTTTGGCCTGTCTTTGTCCCCTCGTGTCTTCACGAAGGTCGCAGAGGCAGCCCTTGCCCCACTAAGGGAAGTGGGCATCCGCATCCTCAATTATCTCGACGACCGGCTAATCCTAACTCACTCTCGGGATGTGTTGTGTGCGCACAGGGACCTGGTGCTCACGCACCTCAGCCGACTGGGGCTTTGGGTCAACTGGGAAAATAGCAAGCTCTCCCCAGTTCAAAGCATCTCTTTTCCGGCTTGGAGTTGGACTCAGTCTCGACGATGGCGTGCCTCACGAACGAATGTGCACAGTCGGTGCTGAACTATCTGAAGGCGTTCAGACAGAAGATAGCAGTTCCACTGAAACATTTTCAGAAGCTCCTGGGGCATATGGCATCCTCAGCAGTGGCCACACCACTTGGGTTGATGCATATGAGACTGCTTCAGCACTGGATTCAGAGTGGAGTCCTGAAATGGGCATGGCACCGCAGGACACATCGCGTGGTCATCACGCCGATCTGTCACCACCTCTTCAGCCCTTGGACCAACGTTGCATTTATACGGGCAGGGGTTCCCCTAGAGCAGGTTTCCAGGCGCGTCATGGTTATGACGGATGCCTCCAAAATGGGCTGGGGCGCCGTATGCAATGGGCACACAGCCGCCGGCTCCTGGACTGGCCCATGGCTTCATTGGCACATCAACAGCCTAGAGTTGTTGGCAGTGCTGCTCGCCCTGTGGAGGTTCTGGCTTTTGATCCAGGGCAAGCACGTGTTGGTCTAGACGGACAACACAGTGACTGTAGTGTACATCAACCGTCAAGGAGGTCTACACTCCCGTTGCATGTCACAACTCGCCTGCCGTCTCCTCCTCTGGAGTCAGCAGCGCCTCAAGTTGCTACGAGCCACTCACTTCCCAGGCGACCTCAATACAGCAGCGGACGCGCTGTCATGACAGGTTACGCTCAGGGGAGTGGAGACTCCACCCTCAGGTGGTTCAGCTGATTTGGAGTCAATTCGGTCGAGCACAGGTAGACCTGTTTGCTTCCCAGGAATCCTCCCACTGCTGTTTTTGTACGCCCTGACCAAGGTACCCCTCGGTATATATGTGCTGGCACACAGCTGGCCCACGGGATTATGCAAATACACATTTCCCCAGTGAGCCTACTTGCACAGACCCTGTGCAAGGTCAGGGAGGATGATGAGCAGGTCGTCCTAGTAGCACCCTACTGGCCCACCCAAATGTGGTTCTTGGATCTCACGCTCCTCGTGACAGCATCCCCCCCTGGCTAATTCTCCTGAGGAAGGACCTTCTTTCTCAGGGACGGGACACCATCTGGCACCCACGACCAGACCTCTGGAATCTCCACGTCTGGTCCTTGGATGGGACACGGAAGTCCTAAGTGGCCTACCACCCACGGTGGTAGACACGATCACTCAGGCTAGGGCTCCCTCTACGAGGCGCCTGTATGCCTTGAAGTGGCACCTGTTCGCTAAGTGGTTTTTTCCCAACGCAAATACCCCCAGAGATGCGCAGTCAGATCAGTGCTTTCCTTCCTGCAGGAGAGGCTGGAGGGGCGGCTGTCCCCCTCCACCTTGAAGGTGTATGTAGCCGCCATTTTGGCACATCACGATGCAGTGAATGGTAAGTATTTGGGGAAGCACGACTTGATCATCAGGTTCCTGAGAGGCGCTTGGATGTTGAATCCCTCCAGACCACGCCTCATCCCCTCGTGAGACCTCTCTGTAGTCCTTCGGGGTCTACGGGGAGCTCCCTTTGAGCCCCTGGAGTCAGTTGAGCTTAAGGCACTCTCTTTGAAGACTGCCCTCCTGACTGCGCTCACTTCCATCAAGAGGGTAGGGGACCTGCAGGCGTTCTCTGTCAGCGAATCGTGCCTGGAGTTCGGTCCGGGTTACTCTCATGTGATCCTGAGACCCTGACCGGGCTATGTGCCCAAGGTTCCCACGACCCCTTTTAGGAATCAGGTGGTGAACCTGTAAGCACTGCCCCAGGAGGAGGCAGAACCAGCTTTGGCGTTGCTGGGTCCGGTGTGTGCTTTACGCATTTATTTGGATCGTACGCAGAGCTTTAGAAGCTCCGAGCAGCTCTTTGTCTGCTTTGGTGGACAGCGGAAAGGAAGCACTGTCTCCAAACAGAGGATCACCCACTGGGTCATTGACACCATCTTGATGGCATATCATGCTCAGGACGTGCCGCCCCCCATGGGGTTACAAGCCCAATCTACTAGGAGTGTAGCGGCCTCCTGTGCCCTGACCAGTGGTGCCTCCTTGGCAGACATCTGCAGAGCAGTGGGCTGGGCAACACCCAACACCTTTGTGAGGTTCTACAATCTCTGGGTTGAGCCGGTTTCATCCTGTGTATTATCAGGTACGAGCAGGTAAGTTCCGGGACAGCTGGCCGAGTGTACCACTTGCGCATAGCGCCTTTCCCCTCCCTTGAGGTGAAGACGTGTGCTTTTGACTCCCAGTCATGTTCACAAGCTGTGATCCCTGGATGACTTTCCTCCTTAGCCCTGTGGCAGACGAGTTTGCGGAGAAACTTGCTGCCGGCCCAGTACGTGTGCTAATTAGGCCCTGTACTGGGGTAGGTGCTCCACATGTGCTGGTTCCCCGTATGTGACCCCATGTGATATCTTCTGCTAAATCATTTCCATGTCTGTAAACTGCGTCTTCCTTGGGCAGAGGCCCCTCTGCCCCTGGTCACCATGTTTATAGAAACTCCTCTCCCCACGTGTAGGACCTACCATGCGACTTCTCCACATGACATACTTCCGACAAGACTCGGTAAGACCATGTGATTTATTTCCACTCAAAATACCCCCCCCCCTTCTCTGGGTGAGGTGTGGTCTCCGTGGTGTCTTCTCCTTGGGAGTGACACCCCCCCGACGTAGACATTTATGGCCCCCAGTTAACAAATTCCACTCTTTTTGGGGAGAAAAAAGAGGAAAAGAGGCCCTCAGTCGACTTGTTCCCAAAGGACCGTTCAACGCTCATATGAGCATTGGAGGAGGTTACGTGACGGCCTGGTGTGCTGGCTATGAGGCACACAGCGGTCTGCCCGTCTCGCAACGCCAGTCCACATAACAGTTCAGCTAGTTGTGGCGTTTTGTATAGGGACCCCTAGTGTCACTACATCGACACAATGTCGAGTGAGTGACAGATAGGGAACATCCTGGTTATTTTCGTAACCTCCATTCCCTGATGGAGGGAACGATACATTGTGTCCCTCTTGCCACAACACTGAACTACCTGCTGAAATGGCTGGGACTTTGTCTCTGCTCCTCAGCACAAAACCTGAATGAGTGGTTGCATACCAGCTCCTTTTATACCCGTATGTCTGGGGTAGTGGCATGCAAATTCCACTCACCAATTCCCACTGGCCTTTTTTCAAAAAGCAGAGGTGTTTGGGGCTTCCAAGAGTGACCCCTAGTGTCACTACATCAACACAACATCTCATTCCCTCCTTCAGGTAATGAAGGTTACGAAAGTAACTAGGACGTTTCCTTACTATTCCCAACCCTATGTTTGACATCAATGACAAGAAAGTTAAACTAGTTTCGAACAGCATGCAGAAAAGTTAATCAAGAGAGAAATTACCCTTTAACCATCATGCTACTTGTGTTCAGTCTTAATGTAATCTCTTACCGCTATCACAAGTCGACAATATTGCAATTCTAGGCTAATACAAGTTGCATCACCACAATGGATGTCTGAAATAAAGTGCACACCCTGAGCAGGCAGTGATGTTGAGTCAATGTAATGTCCATTTATTTTGACGTTAGTGTGAACTTGACTCAGTGGGTCTTAAACAAAACGAGCTTTAGCATCTTGTTAGAACTTGCCGGGAAATATGCAAACATGTCATGAGAGATAATTACCGCCGTCAGAAGCCCATCTGCTGGCCGTTGTCCAAATTGTCTTACATTCCATGGTTAATGTCACCATGGATGTGCTGTAGGGGGAATTCAGATGGAGAATGTTTGCAGCAGAATTATTTATTTATGTAGTTATTTTCTTTCTTATTAAGCCATGCTTGCAATGCAAGTTTTGATACCACTCCTATTAAATGAGATGCATCATTTTGTAATACACTACACTTCCCAGAAACTGAAAGCGAATTACTAATTACAAGGTCACTCAAACCTCCACTATGCTTGACATTGTCAGAGCAATTACATTATGCATATTGTCAAGCTGAGGAAGGTTTTAAAGGCGTAGTTCACCCAAAAATGAAAATTATATCTCCATTTTCTATACAATTAAAGTGAATGAGGCTAATATTATGCCTAACATCTCCTTTTGTCTTTCATGGAAAAAAAATAATGTAGGTTTGAAACAACACACCATGCTTGATTTTTCTAACTCTCATCGTATGTCTTTGTCCCCTTGCTAAATTTCCACAGGGAGGCATGTAATTGCTTCTCTGATGACCTCCATAGAAATAATCATGTATAAATCTGGAGTATATGGGAAGATATATATACTAATTATTTTTGTATTAGGCCAGTAGTTTAACAGTTACATCGATAAAGTTCAAATATAATTAAAAAAAATAATTATAATTAAATACTTAAAATATTTTTATAATCTACTGTAACTATGCACTTTCCCAAAATCAAAAACCATTGTTCTCATACCAATTATATTTTCAGTGTTATTAAACTTTTTATGCTTGTTGGAGCCGTAGTGTAGTGGTAATGCTCTGACATAAAGCCAGGGTTGTCAAACTCATTTTAGGTTGAGGTCACCTGTTTTATTATATGTTAAACTTTGGTGTACCCATGCAGAATTTATGCACAACATGTGATCCCCTGGAGCTCTTAAAAGCCAGAATCAACTTTATGCTGCTTTAATAACCAATACTGAGGTAAAACAAAAATATGCACATGGAATTTGCTCATTTCAGTTACCAGAGACTTTTAGAGTATACAGTATACCTGTATGAAATTGATAATATTGTTCAGAATTTATGATTCTCAACTAATAGATCTGACCATTATGTTGTAAATATGAAAACAATTAAATAATTAATTAATCAAGGTCTTTGGAACCAGGGTTGGTGCTACACTCTGTAGGACAGTGGCTCTCCAGGAGCAGGAGTGAGTATCAGTGATGTACACAGATTTTATTTTTTCTTCTTTTTTTCATTAAGATAATTCATACATGTTTTATAAAATACCACTTATTACAACAGAACTCATTATGTGTATCATTAACTTCACATTGTCATATATATATATATATATATATATATATATATATATATATATATATATATATATATATATATACACACACACTGTACTTTATACTGTATACTTATACTTTACATTACTAGGTACACTACTACATATATGCAACATTTATTTTAAAATACTATAAAAATGTTTTCATATACAGTATTTAACATATATTTTACCATATTTTATGCATACATATATTGGATTGTAAGTGGAAAAAAAAACATGTACTCTGCTTCATGTTTGCACATTGTACTTTAGAATATATGTCACATATATGTTATTACATGGCCATAAGATCATGAGAAACATTTCAGGCAAGTGTTTCAAAACTTTTGACTGGTAGTGTGTATATATATATATATATATATATATATATATATATATATATATATATATATATATATATATATATATATATATATACACTATATGGCTAAAAGTTTGTGGATACCCCCTTCTAATTAACGAATTTGGTTACTCCAAATTTGTGGCAAATGTTTGGGGATAGCCCTTTTCTGTTCCAGCATGACAATGCCCCTGTGAACAAAGTGAGGTCCATAAAGAAATGGTTTACTGTGTCGTGGAAGAAATTTACTGGCCTGCACAAAGCCCAGACCTGAACCCCACTAATCACTTTTGGGGTGAACTGTAAGTCAGGCCCTGTCGAACAACATCAGTTCCTGACCTCACTGATAGCCTTGTGTCTGAATGAGAGCAAATCCCTGCAGCCATGTTACTACATACAGTATAGTGGAAAGCCTTCCCAAAAGAGTGGAAGCTGTTATTACAGTAAAGGGGGAAACTGTTGCCTTAGGTTTTGAAATCAAATGTTCATCAAGCACATATGGTGTCCACAAACTTTTGGCCATATAGTGTATGTGTGTGTGTATATGTATATATATATATATATATATATATATATATATATATATATATATATATATATATGCATGTGTGTGTATATAAATTATATATATATATATATATATATATATATATATATGTGTTAGTTTTTCCCCCTTTAAATCATCCCACAGGGCTGTGCTAATCCATGGTGTTCATGTGGGCAATGCAAGTTTTAGCCTGACCTTTTTCCTGTGTGCCCTACTCATACTGTCTTTTCTCCATTGTACCTATAAATAAAAAGGCCCAAAAACTAAAAGACTTTCTGTCCTCTTTGTTGAACAGAAGTATAACCAGTGTGAAAGAAGCACCCCTTTGCCACCCTGCAGTATTGACGTACACTTTCCAGAGTTATCAAACACCTTCTGTCAGAAAAGTGCTTTCCAGCTGCAGTGTGTTCTAGAAGTGACAAAGTGGGAATGAGAGATCCCATTTAAATAACTAACTCTAAAATAGCAATACACAGATCAAACTGTACAAGTAGCTACTAAAAGAGTGGTTTCTCTAATTAGCGCTTTGTGGGTGTGTTTTGTAGTGTTAAACTTTTGAACATCCTTTTCTTGTTTCTGTCTCCCTCCTGTCTCTGTTGGTGTCTCTGTGCCTCGTCCCTTCACTTGCATAACACGTATACATAGAATATAAAGGTTGTTTTTGCCAGTTTCCACTCTGCTATTGCTATTATTTTTTAATGACATTTCATCTCTGGGCTTTGTTGACAGGTCATCACTTTGCTTTCTAGCCAAGCAGCCTTTAATAGATGTCTCTCCTTGCAAACACCATAAACTCTTCACAGAGCACAAATAGATTTGTGCTGTATATCAACCCTCCGGTGGCGGATCAATAAAAATGACGTGAAAGTATAGCGGTGCATGATATGGTATGCCACAGGCTTTATTATGTGATTCATTTAGCTATTAATGAGCCGTTTTAGCCTGTAACAGGTCTCACATGATTAAAGAGAGGTTTTATCTATCTGGGAAGATTTTATTAGATGGTGACAGTGCTACAAGTAATTTTGTGCGTGAACACATTTCCCCCTACTGTGTGTTGAACGAGCAGCCTCAGAGATGGACGGGTTCTGGTCCCATGGAAACCAGAACCAGTACAGGCAAAAATTGTAACTCAGATTGCTTAGTAAAGAAACAACACACCTCTCTTCATCAAGCTGCAAAATTTGAGGAATCATTCATGTCCGCAACACAATCAGTGCGGGGCAAGTTTTGGGCCAAAGTGTATTAGAGGTTTCTTAAAAAACACTAGTGATGCCATAGCAAGCACCACTGACAACTGATTCTCCAAGATCTGAGTCTTGGTTTTGTCTATTATCCCCCAGGTGGCCAAAGAATGGTAAAACTATTTGAAGATCAGAGCACAGAGAAAGAAAAAAAAAAAAAAAAAAAAGAGAGAGATGTACATTACTTAGCTTATGCCGGAGAATTCCATAGTTTCCTTTCAAAGGAATAGTTTGAGTTCAATGCAAGTTAAGCTCAATCAACAGCATTTGTGGCATAATGTTGATTACCACAAAAAAAAAAAAATAAAAAAAATAAAAAAGAAAACTGGACGTGTCAATCTTTTCTTTAAAAAAAGCAAAACCCACTGGGTTACAGTGAGGCATTTACCATGGAAGTGAATGGGGCAAATCTGTAAATGTTAAAATACTCACTGTTTAAAAAAGGTATAGCCACAAGACATAAACAATATGTGTTAACATGGTTTTAGTGTAATAAAATCGCTTACTAACTTTTCTGTGTAAAGTTATATCCACTTCTGTGTTAATATCCATGACAATATAACACCGTAAATCCTGTGATCCAAGTAAATGACGATTTAAACAACTTTACAGCTCAAATAATACACAAGTTTTAACAGAAGAATGAAAGAAAGTGCATTTATAAAATTATAAGCTTTACATTTCTGTCTTTAAACTAGAGCTGTCAGTCGATTATAATTTGTAATTGCGATTAATCGCACCATTTTTCATGGTTAATCATATATCTGCCCTTGCTTTAAAAGTCTGCTGACAACCTATGACTTTGCAGTTTCAATGTGCCAACATGGCATCCTCCACCTCCCCATCATCACCAGTTGAGTTCCGTCCTGCACGGGGGTATCTTATCTGCCTCTTATCTCCAGCAGGACCTGACGGTTCGAGTAGCAATTTCATCGGACCGCTAGACAGGGCTTATGCCAAAAAGAGACATTAAATTCCTGTGTTCCATTATTATTAATCAAATAAATGTCATGCCAACTTTACTCATGTGTACGAGTCTTTCTGATAGAAATATACTTATTTTCCTGTCAAAATGCATTAATTTTCTTCTTAGGAAAGAAAACAAAACAAAATGTAACAATAATGCTTTATTAACATTTTTTGTCCATTAATTAAAGATATTAAATCAAGATACAAGATGGCGCAGCGGATGGCAGCCTCGGTGTGGAGCTCTCCAATTCTTTTGTTGTTTTGGTTGTTTGTCCTGTGTTTAGTAATATTTTTCCAATCAGTTTTACCAGGGACGAACTACTGAATATTCAGCAGCACATTCCAAACAATCTTTTCCTGGTTTTTGACATTTTGCTGGACATTTTAGTCAGAGGCGCAGCTGTGTTGTTAAAATGCGCTATGAGACGCAGGCAAGGGAAGTGAGCTGGCGCGCTGGTCAAGCTTTGTCAGCGCTGCTGAGTATTCATCTAGCGAATCTCCGCTCTCCTCCTAACAAAACGGACGAACTATATCTCCTTACCTGTATAAACAAGGACTTTTCAAACTCTGCTGCCTTGTGCTTCACAGAAACCTGGTTGAAGTGAAGCCATTCCGGACAGCGTGTTACATCTGCTGTTCAGAGCGGATCGCATCGCGGAGTTAACGGGGAAAACGAGAGGCGGTGGAACATGCTTTTACATCAATGAAAGTTGGTGTACAGATGTAACAACGTTAAAGAAGATGTGCTGTCCTAATTTGGAAGCACTTTTTATTAACTGTACACCTTTCTACTCACCGCGGGAGTTTTTCTCGTCTATTCTGGTGGGTGTTTATATTCCTCCACATGCGTGTGTGAATGCAGCGCTGCAACAGCTGGCTGTTCAAATCACAGACACTGAACAACAATACCTGGACTCAGTTATTATTATTCTTGGGGATTTCAACAAAGCAAACCTCACACGTGAACTGCCCAAATACAAACAGCACATTACATGCCCCACCAGAGACAGAAATATACTGTCCCTAGAGCAGCTTTGGGACTATCAGATCACTGTCTGGCTCATCTTCTTCCAACCTACAGGCAGAAACTAAAATCAGCTAAACCTGTAGTAAAGACTGTAAAGTGATGGACCAATAAAGCAGAGCTGGAACTACAAGCCTGTTTTGACTGCACTGATTGGAGTGTATTTTAGGCTGCAGACACCAATCTGGAAGAGCTCACAGATACTGTGACATCATATATCAGTTTCTGTGAGGATATGTGCATTCATACTAGGACTTATTTAACAAACAACAATGACAAACCGTGGTTTACAGCAAAACTCAAGCAGCTTCGTCAGGCAAAAGAGGATGCATACAGAAGTAGGGATAAAATCTTGTACAATCAGGCCAGGAACACATTGAATAAGGAAAAATCGGAGTGGCTAAAAGAAGCTATTCTGATAAGATGAAAAACAAGTTTTCAGCTAATGACCCTGCATCAGTGTGGAGTGGCCTAAAACAATTTACTAACTACAAGACTCCATCCCCCAACACTGTAGGGAACCAACAACTGGCGGACAGACTGAATGTGTTCTACTGTAGATTTGAAAGGCCAATCTCACACACCACACCCGCTCTGACCTTCACTTCACACAAACATCAACACCTCCTGCAACCCCCCTCCTCCCCCCTCCTGCAACTCAACTTGCACTTAAGATCTGTGAAGAGGAGGTGTGCGTGCCTTCCGAAAACAAAAGACAAGGAAAGCACAGGGCCCAGACGGTTTTTCACCCACTTGTCTAATATCCTGTGCTATCCATCTGGCCATCTTCAATAGATCACTGGAGCAGTGTGAAGTCCCATGCTGCTTCAAATGCTCAATCATCATTCCTGTCCCAAAGAAACCCAAAATCACAGGACTTAATAAATACAGACCTGTTGCTCTGACGTCTGTGGTCATGAATAAATTTGAGAGACTGGTGTTGGCACACCTTAAGGACATCACTGGACCCTTTATATATGCTCTTCAATTTGCTTATCGAGCAAACAGGTCTGTGGATGATGCAATCAACATGGGATTGCATCATATCCTGCAACATCTGGACAAACCAGGGACATATGCAAGGATCCTGTGGACTTCAATTCGGCTTTCAACACCATCATCCCAGCTCTACTTTGGAAAAAATTAACCAGCTGTCTGTTCCCATGTCTATCTGTCAGTGGATCACCAGCTTTCTGACAGACAGGCAACAATTAGTGAGACAGGGGAAATTCACTTCCAGCACATGTACGATCAGCACTGGTGACCCCCAGGGATGTGTGCTCTCCCCACTACTCTTCTCCCTATAAACAAATGACTGCACTGCCAAGGATCCCTCTGTCAAGCTCCTGAAGTTTGCAGATGACACCACTGTCATCAGCCTCATCCAATGAGACTGTATAAAGAAGGGAGGTTGAACGGCTGCCTCACTGGTGTACTCAAAACATCATGGTTACTTGCGTAACCTCCATTCCCTGATGGAGGGAACGAGACGTTGTGTCGATGTAGTGACACTAGAGGTCACTCTTAGGAGCCCGAGACACCTCTGGTCTTTGATAAAAGGCCAATGAAAATTGGCGAGTGGTATTTGCATGCCACTCCCCCGGACATACGGGTTTTATGCTGAGGAGCCGAGACAAGGACCGGCCATTTCAGCAGGTAGTTCAGCATTGTGGCAGGAGGGACACATCGTCTCGTTCCCTCCATCAGGGAACAGAGGTTACGCAAGTAACCATGACGTTCCCTATCTGTCACTCACTCGATGTTGTGTCGATGTAGTGACACTAGGGGTCCCTGTACGAAACAACGCAACTGGCTGAACTGTGTTAACGTGAACTGCCTGTGTGTGACGGGCAGACAACTGTGTGCCTTGTAGCCAGTGCACCAAGCACACCTCCCCAAACATAGTTATAAGTGTCGAACGGCCCTTTGGGGACAAGTCGACCACCAAAAAGATAGAGACAGGCTAACCCAGTCATGGCCTCTTTTCCCCTTCTTTTTTTCCACTCCCTAAAAAAAAGGGGGATTATCCGACTGGGCCACCAGGTCTAGTCGGGGGGCGTCCCTCCCAAGGGGAGACCACACCTCACCCAAAGAGGGGGGGATATTTAAGTGGAAAATAAGTCACATGGTCTTGCCGACCATGTGGAGAAGTCTCATGGTAGATCCTACCCAACTGGGGAGGAGTTACAACAAACATGGAGACTGTGGCATAGGGGGCTCTGCCCAAGGAAGACGCAGTTTGCCAAGAGGGAAACGAATTAGCGGAAGATATATATCGCATGGGGTTACCTTACAGGGAACTGCCACATGCGGAGCACCTAGCCCAGAACAGGGCTTTTAGTTAGCACGTGTACTGGGCCAACAGCGAGTCTCTCCGAAAACTCGACTGCCACAGGGCTCAGAGGAAGTCAACCAGGGAACATAGTTTGTGAACACTACTGGGAATTAATGGCGCACATCTTCAGCTCAGAGGAGGTGAAATGCGCTATGTGCAAGCGATACACCTGGCCGGCTATCCCGGGCTTATCCGCTTGTATTGCATGCCACTACCTGGGACAAAACCAGTTCCACCCAGAGGTTGTAGAACCTTGCAAAGGTGCTGGGTGTTGCCCAGCCCACTGCTCTGAGAATGTCTATTAGAGAGGCACCCCTGGCCAGGGCCCAGGAGGCCGCTACACCCCTGGTAGAATGGGCTCGTAGCCCTACCAGGGGCAGCACATCCTGGGTGTGATATGCCATAGCTATGGCGTCAATGAGCCAGTGGGCGATCCTCTGCTTGGAGACAGCGCTTCCTTTCCGTTGTGCACCAAAGCAGACAAAGAGCAGCTCAGAAATCCTAAAGCTCTGCGTGCGATCCAAATAGATGCGTAAAGCGCGCACCGGACCCAGCAACGACAGGGCTGGGTCTGCCTCCTCCTGAGGCAGCACTCGCAGGTTCACCACCTGGACCCTAAAAGGGGTCGTGGGAACCTTGGGCACATAGCCCGGTCAGGGTCTCAAGATCACATGAGAGTAGGCTGGACCGAACTCCAGGCATGTTTCACTGACAGAGAACGCTTGCAGGTCTCCTACCCTCTTGATGGAAGTGAGCGCAGTCAGGAGGGCAGTCTTCAAGGAGAGTGCCTTAAGCTCAGCTGACTGCAAAGGCTCAAAGGTGGCTCTCTGTAGACCCTGAAGAACTACAGAGAGGTCCCATGAGTGAATGAGGCACGGTTTGGAGGGGTTCAGCCTCCTGGCACCTCTCAGGAACCTGATGATCAGGTCGTGCTTCCCTAAGGACTTACCACCCACTGTGTCGTGGTGTGCTGCTATAGCAGCAACATACACCTTCAAGGTGGAAGGGGACAGCCGCCCTTCCAACCTCTCCTGCAGGAAGGAAAGCACCGATCTGACTGCGCATCTCTGGGGGTCTTCCCGTCGGGAAGAACACCACTTAGCAAACAGATGCCACTTAAAGGTCACGGGCCTGTCCATAAGCCGGCGGCTGCGTGCCTGTTGCAAACAGCGCCCCAGCCCATTTTGGAGGCCTCTGTCATGACCACGACGTGCATGGAGACCTGCTATAGGGGAACACCTGTCTGTAGAAATGAAAGGTCGGTCCAAGGGCTGAAGAGACGGTGACAGACCGGCGTGATGGCCACGCGATGTGTCCCGCGGCGCCATGCCCATCTCAGGACTCGAGTCTGAAGCCAGTGCTGAAGCGGTCTCATATGCATCAACCCGAGCGGGGTGGCCACCGCTGAGGATGCCATATGCCCCGGGAGCCTCTGAAAGAGTTTCAGTGGAACCGCTGTTTTCTGTTTGAACGCCTTCAAACAGGTCAGCAACGACTGTACATGCTCGTTCGTGAGGCGCGCTGTCAATGAGACTGAGTCCAACTCCAAACCGAGAAAAGAGATTCTCTGAACCGGGAGGAGCTTGCTCTTTTCCCAGTTGACCCAAAGCCCTAATTGGCTGAAGTCCCTGTGTACACACAACATGTCCCGAGAGTGAGCTAGGATTAGCCAATCATCGAGATAGTTGAGAATGCGAATGCCCACATCCCTTAACGGGGCAAGAGCTGCCTCTGCGACCTTCGTGAAAACGCGAGGGTACAAGGACAGGCTGAAAGGGAGGACCTTGTACTGATATGCCTGACCCTCGTATGCAAACCGCAGCAAGGGTCTGTGTGGATGTAGAATCGAGACGTGAAAGTACATGTCCTTCAGGTCTACTGCCACGAACCAATCTCAATGCCGGACACTCGCCAAAATGCATTTTTGCATCAGCATCTTGAATGGGAGTCTGTGTAAAGCCCGGCTCAGTACTCGCAGGTCCAAGATTGGCCGCGACCCACCCCCTTTTTTCGGTACGATGAAGTAGGGGCTGTAAAACCCCTTCTTCATCTCGGCTGGAGGGACAGTTTCTATCGCACCCTTCCGTAGGAGGGTGGCGATCTCCACGCGCAAGGTAGCAGCATTATTTACTTTCACCAAGGTGAAGTGGATACCGCTGAACCTGGGTGGACGCCTGGTGAACTGAATCACATAGCCGAGTTGGACAGTCCAGACCAGCCATCGTGACGGATTGTAAAGTGCAAGCCACGCATCCAAGTTCCACGCGAGGGGGACCAAAGGGACAATGTCGTCGGACGTACCGGCAGGTGGGGCCTCACGGCGGGGTGGAGCTCGAGGTGCCACACCATGTCGTGGCCGTGTTGAGTTCAGGGACATCGAAGTACTTTCCTGGCTCCTTGTGACCACCCCTGGAACAGCCTGGGATGGAGGAGGAAGAGGCCTGTCCTCGTGACCCATGGAGACTGTTACATCGGGGCAGATTTGTGCCATAGCTGGGTGCTCAGGGGTGTGGAGACTGCCGCTGGAGCACCAAACTTGCCAAATAGAGTGGTGGACGGTGGTCGTGATGACGGCTGTGCACACCGTATATGTGACCCAGGGAACAAGAAAACTGCTCTTGCTGAACTCTTGGGTACTGCAGCCACTTGGGCATGCAGCGCAATGAAATGCAAAGGTAACAAAAGATTCTCCTCCCGGCCCTCGACCGGGGGATGGAGTGGTCTGCTTACCAGCTCCAGAGCAGTGGGTTTTGTCATCCTTGGGTCGCCCATCTCAGGGGCGCTTCAAAGCCTTTCGCGGGTTCTTGGCGGCCGCGAGATGGGTGGCGTCTGCTTCCTGCGGTGGGCTCCACGCCGGGGCCGGGCCACAGGGGCGGGCTGCGGTGGAGCCGGTGCAGTCACCGTAGGGGGATGCCCATGGCGACGAGCAGACGGGGTGCGGGATCTTGAGCCGCGCCGGGGCAGGATGTGCCGGATAACCTCCATCTGCTGCTTCACTGCTGAGAACTGCTGGGCAAAGTCCTCGGTGTCGCCGGACTGGCCATCTTGGGAAATGGGGCAGCAAGGAATCGTGCCTTGTCGGCCTCTCCCATCTCGACCAGGTTGAGCCAAAGGTGGCGCTCCTGGACCACCAATGTGGTCATCGCCCACCCGAGAGACTGCGCCTTGACCTTCATCACCCGGAGAGCGAGGTCGGTCACCGAGCGCAGCTCCTGCATCAATCCCGGGGTGGAACTACCCTATACTCTTTTAGAGAAATATACTCTTTTAGAGAAATATACTCTTATTTCTGCTGAAGTGCCCAGGGGCATTCTCTGCAGTGCACCAGTGCAGAGGAGGGAGAAGCCACTGAAATGTGCCATCAGATCCAGCAGAGGTGAATGAACAGTCATGGGAATTCAGCTCAGTGAGCATGACCGTTCGGCTCCGAGGAGAAAATCTGAATGAGTGGTTGCATACCAGCTCCTTTTATACACGTATGTCTGGGGGAGTGGCATGCAAATACCACTCGCCAATTTTCATTGGCCTTTTAACAAAGACCAGGGGTATCTCAGGCTCCCAAGAGTGACCCCTAGTGTCACTACATCGACACAACGTCGAGTGAGTGATAGATAGGGAACAACCTGGAGCTGAACATGCTCAAAACGATGGAGATGATTGTGGACTTTAGGAGGAACAACCCAACATTGACCCCCCTCACCATTCTAAACAGCACTGTGGCAGCAGAGTCATTCACATTCCTGGGCATTACCTTCTCAACTGACCTGAAGTGGGAGACCCACATTGACATTGTGAAAAAGGCCCAGCAGAGGTTGTACTTCCTTTGCCAGCTGAGGAAGTTAAACCTGCCACTGGCGCTGCTGATACAGTTCTACTCAGCAGTCATTGAGTCTGTCCTCTGCACTTCAGCATCTGTCTGGTTTGGTGCAGCTACGAAATCGGATATCATAAGATTATAAAGGACAGTTCGGACTGATGAGAGGATTATTGGTTGCCCCCTGCCCTCCCTTCAAGAACTGTATACTTCCAGAGTGAGGAAAAGGGCTGGAAAAAATCACTCTGGACCCCACTCACCCAGCCCACTACCTGTTTGAACTGTTGCCTTCTGTACGGCGCTACAGAGCACTGAGCACCAGAACCGTCAGGCACAGGAACAGTTTTTTCCCTCAAGCTATCCATCTCATGAACAGTTAAAACTGCCCCATCGAGCAATAATTATGTCTGCCATTACATTCCCTTGCACTGTATATAACAGATTTGTATTTGTACATACTTACATACATATACATACATATATATATATATATATATATATATATATATATATATATATATATATATATATATATATATTTGTTTTATTGTGTATTTCGATATATACTTCCTATCCACCTTTTATTTTTATTCTATTTTTATTTTTTATTTTTTATTATTATCTATGTCTTGTTTCTGTATTGTTTGTGCACTGGAAGCTTCTGTCACCAAGACAAATTCCTTGTATGTGTAAGCATACTTGGCAATAAAGCTCATTCTGATTCTGATTCTAAATATTAGCTGATGCTTCAAAAGCAACGGGTACAGAGTTGAAATTATTTACATTTTGAGTGGAGCATAGACAGACCCTCCACGGGAGCACTCCAACAAGCTGAGCAGCAGTCCATCAATAGTGAAATATATTGTGTTTGGCATGTAGAGGATAGTTAAGATTTAACATGCTTCTGTGGTAAAATTCTGAATTACAAATTATGCCAAGTACTTTATTTTTGTCACAAGTCCCATCTGAGTTTGTTTTGTAAGAGGTCCTTTCTCCATCACTTGATCATTGGCACGGTATTGCTGTTGTGTGTTTCTGGTGCGTACATAAGTGAAATGTCCCTGTTGGACACACCGCAAAGTTCTTGCTCTGTTCCAACCAGTGTTTAGAACTCGCATGGTGCTCAATAAAATGTCAGAATCTGATGCGAAAATTGTTAAATGCGTTAATCGCGGTTATTAAAAATGAATGCATTAAAAATTTTTAATTAATCACATGCGTTAAAGCATTCATTTCAACAGCTTTACTTTAAATCCTTTAAAAATGTACTTCCACTGTAAGTGCCTTCCTATTAACTCGATCGATTTTTGCTTGTTTTAAAGAAAAGGAGGGATGAGTCAAAGTCATTTTTTTTTTGTGGTAATCAACATTACACCACAAATGCTGTCGAGCTAAACTTGTATTAAACTCTGAATATTCCTTTAACAAGATACAGATATGCAACAGTAAACTACTCCACACTGAGCATCCTACTGGCTACAGAGGGAATCCACACACCTGTTGAGAGGAAAATAAATGAAATTGCTCATTGAATTAGAAAGGGAATGTGGAAGAGTGAGTGAGTCTGTTCAATTGATTGTATATGCACATTGTGATTTGGCATTCCTTCTTTTTTTCAGGAATAACTGGAGCAAATGGCAGGATAAAATTGCAGCAGTCAAAGCATTTCATGGCTGCCATTCAGTGGGGGAGAACTGCTTGACAAGAAGACATTATTGCATCATGCCAGCTAAATTTGGTTATACCAGCTAGATTGGACAGATGATGCAGAATGGAGAGAAATAATACTCTTATTTAGTTGAAATTTCCTCCCATTCACTTGAAACAGAATCAATATTGTAATAACAGCAGGCTCTCTCTCTTTCTCTCTCTCTCTCTCTCTCTCTCTCTCTCTGTGTGTGTACAGGCACTAGACACATTAAAGTTCTTTATCTGGGTTTTATAGTTTTTAAGTACATTTACACATTAGACAAACTTACTGTACAGACATTTAAAGCAGTGGTCCTTAACCAATATGATCTAAATGCAAATAACAAAATGCAACCATCCATGTAATCGTGCACACAGTAGTTAGTATAGCAAAATAAAAAGGCTTATCAAGTTTGAAAAAGTAGAAAATGCTCCATATATATTTTGTTGTTGACGTCAAAGACTGTGCATCCAGTCAAATTCTATAGTATTTTTGGCACAAATTCATTTATTACTTGTGTTTGTTCCATATGTTAGGCTGGTAAATTGCACTTCAGGTGTTGTTGATGCAATTAAAAATGCCAATTTTGGATATTGTTGGGCCTACAAAATTTCAATGTTTAAATTTAACCAAATTTTTTCACATGATTAACAATTCTGGCACTTTGTTGTGTCGCATCTTCTTGGCCTTTAAGCAAAAACCAGTTGAAAACCACTGAACTAAAGACTGATTGAATCAACTGCCATCTTTTATTGAAAATAATGTTAACTTGAAACAGTGATAATTTTCAATCATTAATATTTAATACTGCTTTTTAAGTGTTTGCATGGCAGCTCATGTATGTATTGTTAAGTGTGTTAGATGCAGTTCTTGTATATGCTATTTAAGAGCATTCACATGTGGAAAGGACTAAGCGGTTGTGAGTTTCCCTTGAGAAGTTTTTCCTGTCGGGTGTATGGCTGAATACCTATGGTGGTTCAGGCAAAAGCCATTTGGAAGCAAGATGGGTGACTCCAGGGAAAAAATAAAATGTACCTTTGAGCATACAAACCATTTCACTCTAAATAATTCAAAGCCCTAGCTGTTAATGATGTCCCACTTCAGATTGAAGGCAAAAATAACATGGAAAAACAACAACAAACCTGAGTGGAGACATGCAGAATTTTGAATATAAGAGCAAGTGAGATGACCTGGAATTTAATATTCAAACAGTTCTTTTTAACATGAGAGAGTGTTTCTGGTTTTGGTTACTGTAAGGGGGTTCAGTGGAAAGGAGGAGGCGAGAACCAGCTTGACAACTTAAATAATAACTTAATAAACAATTTAAACAAAACACATAACTATAAACACACAGTACAGCTGTCTGTAATTCTCTCTCTCTCGAACTGTCGTCCCCAGCCGCCTTTATCCCTCGTGCGCCCCATCAGGCTGATTGGGGACCGGGTGTGTCTCATTCCAGCCCCGCCCCGCCCTCCTCGGCTCTACACTCCTCCCGGCATGACGTACATCCCCCACCCTTCCTCTCCGGGGGGGGGGGGGGGGGGGCGTGCCTTATGCCCGCCTTCCTCGACCTGGGAGGAGACAGGAGAGGAAAAACAAAACAAAACAAAATGGCGAGGGAAAGGCCAACATGGAGCGACAGAAAGAGAGAGAGGAGAGAGAGAAAAAAGAAACTCACCGGTTCTCTGATGCGCCGTCGCGTGGTCCCTGATCAGTACTCCACCTTCTCAGGCGGACTGTAGCCGCTCCTCCCCGGGCGGACCGGAGTCAGACCTCCGACCCCCAGCGGACAGAACGCCCCTCCGCGTTCCCGGCGTCCCGTGGGGACACTCCTCCGCCCCTGGCAGCGGCCCTACCACTCCAGGTGGTCGGGGAGTCGCTTCCCTCCTCTCCCCGCGGACGGCGGTCTTCTCTCGACCCCTCCGCGTTCCCGGGGGACAGCAGGGCACTCCTCCACCCCCGGCAGCGGCTCCCTCGCTCCAGGCGGTCGGGGAGTCCCGTCCCCACTCGCCTTGCGGACGGCGGCCATTCCCCGCGTCCTGGTGGTCGGGCTACTCCATCCCCCGTTGGACGGCAGCGGCGCTCCCCAGGGTGGACGGCAGTGTCGAGGACTCCGCGACGGGAATCCCTCCTCCTTCCGGGTTTCGGCACCAGTGTAAGGGGGTTCAGTGGAAAGGAGAAGGCGAGGACCGGCTTAATAATATAAATAATAATTTAATAAACAACTTAAACAAACACACAACCAAAAACACACAGTACAGCTGCCTGCAATTCTCTCTCTCTCGAACTGACGTCCCCGGCCGCCTTTATCCCTCGCGCGCCCCATCAGGCTGATTGGGGACCGGGTGTGTCTCATTCCAGCCCGGCCCCACCCTCCTTGGCTCTACAGTTACTTATAGATTTGATGGTTTTCCCTCTGGGATAAGGGGTTGTGAAATATACTGTTAATATTTATATAAAAGAAATGGGTAAAACTTTGTGTTTTAGGACATATAAAAACTCGTTTTCAAAAATGCAGTGAGCTGCCTACCTATTTGGATAAAGCAATCTCAGGATGCATTATGATAAACTGAACAAAAAAAAAAATAGCAAAAAATGAGGTTCTATTTTGATTATGATGCTGCCTTAAGGGCCATTCACACCAAATGTGTTCTTGCACCATATACACTGTTTAAAAAAAATAAAAAAATATAGATTTTTTTTATATTAACATGCACTAGATGGTATCGTAGCATTTTAGGACGGTAAATCAAGTTAAAAGAACTTCAGCTTTTAAAAACGCATCTCGTATGGAGCCAGAATGATCTCAAAAAGAATATATTCACAAAATACGATTGACAAATTCATAATTCACATTCGCAAAACAAAATGAATATTTTCACAAAATACAATTCACAAATGTGTAACTAAATTCACATTCACAAAATATGATTCACAAATACAAAACTTAAAAATAAAAATGTTTAAATGCTTTTACTTTTACAAATGGAATGTTTAATCAGCATTTGCAAACTATCACACATTTGTGGATTGCCTCAGATTTGTGTAGATGTTTTGAGACTTTCCTGCCGGGTTTCAATTTGCAATTCTTTTTTTTTTTTTTCAAATGTACATCCTCCTTAGCCAATCAGATGAGACATTTTCTACCCAGCCAATCAGAGTACTGCTATATTCAACTCTATGACTCTAGTGGTATAATGTTGCGTCTCATCTGATCAATGTGTCTTCTTTTTTTTGCATTTGTCAATTTACGCATTTGTTGATCACAATTTCTGAATGTGAATAAGGTTACACATTTGTGCATCATATTTTATGGAAATACGTTTGTTTGTGAATATGAAATGATATTTTGTGAATATATATATATATATATATATATATATATATATATATATATATATTTAGATGGCTCCATAGTCTCGAGAAACTTCTTTTCTAATTCCATTTGCTACTCTGTGTCTAGCTTTTTACTGCAAGAAAGTGTGTGGTGTGAGATGACCCTTAGATGGCAGCTGCCAACAGTATGTTCTTGGTAGACATCAAGGCAGCTCACTAGTTAAAAGCCATCTCAAAATCACAAGCTCCAATCTGTTTGGCTGTCTGTACATATTTAAATTCAGACCACAAAATCTACACATATTTTCCGATAATTTCTCCAGTGCTATCTGTACAATCGTTTACGGAGAGTGTTTTTGACATTATTTGAATGACTTGCCCTATTATTCTGGGATCACCAATTTCAAATGTACTCACCCTTTAACATCACATACAGAAGAAAACTGTGGTTGATCACTTTACAGTGCATGTCACTCACACAACACATTCCTCTAACTGGCCGTTCTAAACAGGAATAAGCAGCAACGTGAACCAGACTCTATAACAATAGTCCTGGCTCTGTGAGACTACAGTATGAGAGATTCAACCTTTTCCTCTACGATACTGAGCGAGAAGCCCCGTCCTGCCCTTCTTAGTGTATTAGAAGTCAGTAAGGTGTTCTACTTTGGCCTTTGGAACAGCATTGATGGATGTTTTGTGCTATATGCCAGAATGGCAGAAAAAGCTGATGGACTGCTTTCTGTAAACCACTGCCCTCAGGTACTGACCTTTACACCTGAAGTTCATAATATTATATATGAACACATGTGAGTCTTTAAGGCACTAGACAAATGTACTGATATATCTCAGAATGAATGTGATCAGGCAATATGAGTGTAATTCATTTTGAATATAAAGGAGAGGATATACAAGATATAACTGAATGAGATGGCAGCAGAGCTGAAAAGACCAGCATGACTTTCCATGCATGCATTTTTGTATTTTTCAACATCAAATTAAAATCACCATAATACGAGCTTTGTACTGAATTGTAATTTTTTTTTTTGGGCATATATTTTACCTTTAACTCATTTCCACAATCTCCTGTCATGCACAATGACACTTCATCTTTTATCAATCAGACTACTGCTGTAGTTTCACAGTTTTTCTAATTTCCTTTTAAATGGTCATCCTTGAAGATTAGGTGCAACAAAGTTGGTTGGAAATGACCACTGTATTCTAGATCATGATCTAATTCTCAGTCATTGTTTGAGTAATCTGAGCTGCAGTAGACCCAGAGCGCTCAGCCTGACCAGTGCTCTAAAGCAAGGAGTAATTGGACCTCCAGGGAGTAGAGAGGCTGCTCATGTGACTGCAGTGAGATTCTCTAGGGCCTGCTACAACAACACGGGTGGCAGGCAGAAGTTTCGAATGCAAACAGACAGCAAGAAATACAGTTCAGAAACGGCATGCAAACACTGTTTTCTCTCCTGTTCACACTTCAAATGGATGTGCAAAGCATGCGATTACCAATAAGCACGAGAGAAAGAAGGATGCACACTTTCACAGAAAACTTTTTAGAGTGTTTATTTTGAAACTGATTTATTTAAAGCTGATGTACTGAAGAATCTGCGCCTGTTTCAGTACTTGTGAGAAAGGGACATGGTGTGTGCATGAGGGCTACTCTGTATATTCTTAGTTCCCTATCTGTCACTCTCTCGACGTTGTGTCAATGTAGTGACACTAGGGGTCACTCTTGGGAGCCCGAGACACCTCTGGTCTTTGATAAAAGGCCAATGAAAATTGGCGAGTGGTATTTGCATACCACTCCCCCAGACATACGGGTATAAAAGGAGCTGGTATGCAACCACTCATTCAGATTTTCTCTTCGGAACCGAATGGTCGATGTTTACTGAGCTGACTGTTCATTCACCTCTGCTGGATCTGACGGCGCATTTCAGCGGCTTCTCCCTCCTCTACACTGGTGCACTGCAGAGAACGCCCCTGGGCGCTTTGGCAGAAATAAGAGAGTATATTTCTCTAAAAGAGTATATTTCTCTAAAAGAGCGGCACACACAGAATGTCTTTTTAAAGATGCGTCTTTTTAAAGATGTCTTTCCGTTTGTGTGTTATTCCTGGTTGCGGTCGTTATCTCTCAACTTCTGAAGGCCACGATCACTGTCTTTCGTGTCTGGGCATGACCCACAAGGAGACAACGTTCGTGAATGGATCATGTACTCATTGCGAGAACATGACCATGGCAATGTTGCAGTCGCGGCTTGCTTTCGTAAGAAAAGCGGCTCCCCGCCTCAGTCCTTCTACCTATGGGTATGAGGCCAGCGCAGCTAGCACTGGGGGCGATTTGGGGACCACCTCCGCCGGGTATCCCCTCACGGACCTCCCATTCCCCAGCACGGTCGTCTGCCCCAGTCGGGCTTCCGGATGAGTCCACCGGCTCGTCTCACGGTGTGGTGAGTTCGACCTCTTGTTCAGAGCCCGCGAAGCTGATGAGCTCTCGAGCGCAGCATCGGAGAGCGGGCTCGTTCAGTCGGACACAGAAGCCTCAGCTGGGATCCCCCCCTCGGGTACGGTCGCCCAGTCACAGGCTGACGTGGAAATGATGGATATGCTTTCCCAGGCAGCCGCTCACAGCCATGCCCCGCTCCAGTTCCTTTCTTCCCGGAAGCGCATGAGGAGCTGACAAGGTCATGGGAGGCACCTTTTACTGCCCGGTCCCGATATTTCAGCTCCCCCGCCCTCACTACCCTCGATGGTGGGGTGGCCAGGGGCTATCTGGTGATTCCCTCGGTGGATAAGGCGCTCGCGGTGCACTTATGCCCGCAGAGCGCCGTCACCTGGCGTGGGCGCCCAAAGCTCCCGTCCAAGACCTGTAGGTTTACGTCGTCCCTTACGGCCAAAGCCTACAGTGCTGATAGACAAGCCGCCTCCGCCCTGCACGCTATGGCTCTCCTGCAAGTCCACCAAGACAAGGCCCTAAAGGAACTGCACGAGGGTAGTTCCGCCCCAGATTTGATGCAGGAGCTGTGCTCTGCGGCTGACCTCACTCTCCAGGCTACGAAGGTCATGGCGCGGTCTCTCAGGCAGGCGATGTCCACATTGGTGGTCCAGGAGCACCACCTTTGGCTCAACCTGGTCGAGATGGGAGAGGCCGACAAGGCACGGTTCCTTGCTGCCCCCATTTCCCAGGTTGGCCTATTCGGCGACACCGTTGAGGACTTTGCCCAGCAGTTCTCGACGGTGAAACAGCAGACGGAGGCTATCCAGCACATCCTGCCCCCTGCGGTGACTGCACCGGATGACGAAACCCACTGCCTTGGAGCTGGTAAGCAGACTCGAGGGTCAGGCGTATCAGTACAAGGCCCTCCCTTTCGGCCTGTCCTTGTCCCCTCGCGTCTACATGAAGGTAGCAGAGGCAGCCCTTGCCCCGCTAAGGGAAGTGGGCATTCGCATCCTCAACTATCTCGACAATTGGCTAATCCTAGCTCACTCTCGGGATGTGTTGTGTTCACATAGGGTCCTGGTGCTCTCGCACATCAGCTGACTAGGGCTTCAGGGTCAACTGGGAAAAGAGCAAGCTACTCCCGGCTCAGAGCATCTCTTTTCTCGGCTTGGAGTTGGACTCAGTCTCATTGACAGCGCGCCTCACGAACGAGCATGCACAGTCGGTGCTGACCTGTTTGAAGGCGTTCAGACAGAAGACAGCGGTTCCACTGAAACTGTTTCAGAGGCTCCTGGGGCATATGGCATCCTCAGCGGTGGCTCCCGAGATGGGCATGGCGCTGCGTGACACATCGTGTGGCCATCACGCCGATTTGTCACCGCCTCTTCAGCCCTTGGACCGACCTCATGTTTCTATGGGCAGGCGTTCCCCTAGAGCAGGTCTCCAGGCACGTCGTGGTTACGACAGATGCCTCCAAAACAAGCTGGGGCACTGTATGCAACAGGCACACAGCCGCCGGCTCATGGACGGGCCCGTGGCTGCGTTGGCTCATCAACTGCCTCGAGTTGCTGGCAATTCTGCTCGCACTGCGGAGGTTTCAGCCATTGATCCAGGGCAAGCATATGTTAGTTTGGACAGACAACACGGCAACGGTAGCATATGTCCACTGTCAAGGCGGTCTGCGCTCCTATTGTATGTCATAACTCGCCCACCATCTCCTCCTCTGGAGTCAGCAGCACCTCAAGTCGCTGCGAGCCACTCACATCCTGGGCAACCTCAACACTGCAGCAGATGCGCTGTCACGGCAGGTTACCCTCAGGGGAGAGTGGAGAGTCCACCCTCAGGTGGTCCTGCTGATTTGGAGTCGATTCGGGCAGGCACAGGTAGACCTGTTCACCTCCCAAGAATTCTCCCACTGCCCGCTCTGGTATGCCCTGACTGAGGCACCTCTGGTGTCATACTGGCTCAATGACACCATAACAATGGCATATCACGCCCAGGAGCCCATACGAGCCCATTCTACCAGGGGTGTAGCGGCCTCCTGGGCCTTGAACAGTGGTGCCTCTCTAACAGACATTTGCAGAGCAGCGGGCTGGGCAAAACCCAACATCTTTGCGAGCTTCTACAATCTCCGGGTGGAACCGGTTTCGACCCGTGTAGTGGCACACACAAGCAGGTAAGTCCGGGACAGCTGGCGGGGTGTATCGCTTGCACATAGCACCTTTCACCTCCCCTGAGCCGAAGATGTGCACTGTTGAATACCAGTAGTGTTCACAAACTGTGTTCCCTGGATGAATTCCTCCGAGCCCTGTGGCAGACGAGTTTGCGGAGAAACTCGTTGCCGGCTCGGTACACGTGCTAACTAAGCCCTGTACTGGGGTAGGTGCTCCGCATGTGGTGGTTCCCAGTAGGTAACCCCATGCGACGTATATCTTCTGCTAATTAGTTTCCCTGTTGGTAAACTGCATCTTCCTGGGGCAGAGGCCCCTCTGCCCCAGTCACCATGCTTGTAGAAACTCCTCCCCCGCAGGGTAGGACCTACCATGGGACTTCTCCACATGACATACTTCAGATAAAGTTCGGCAAGACCATGTGACGTATTTCCACTCAAACCCCCCCCCCCCCCCCCCCCCCATGGGCAGGGTGTGGTCTCCGTGGTGTCTTCTCCTTGGGAGTGACACCCCCCCCGACTAGACCTGGTGGCCCCAATCGGTTAATTCCTTTTTTGGGGGTAGAGGGAAAAAAAAGAGGATAAGAGGCCATGACTGGGCTAGCCTTTCTCTATCTTTTGGGCAGAGGGCCGTTCGATACTCATAAAAACATTAGGGGAGGTTACGTGTCGGCCTGGTGCGCTGGCTACGAGGCACACAGTAGTCTGTCCGTCACACACCGCCAGTTCACGTAACACAGTTCAGCCAGTTACAGCGTTTCATATAGGGACCACTAATGTCACTACATCGACACAACGTCGAGTGAGTGACAGATAGGGAACATCCTGTTTACTTGCGTAACCTCCGTTCCCTGATGGAGGGAACGAGACGTTGTGTCCCTCCAGCCACAATGCTGAACTACCCAATGAAATGGCCGGGACCTTGTCTCGGCTCCTCAGCACAAAACCTGAATGAGTGGTTGCATACAAGCTCCTTTTATACCCGTATGTCCGGGGGAGTGGCATGCAAATACCACTTGCCAATTTTCATTGGCCTTTTGGCCAAAGACCAGAGGTGTCTCGGGCTCCCAAGAGTGACCCCTAATGTCACTACATCGACACAACGTCTTGTTCCCTCCATCAGGGAATGGAGGTTACGCAAGTAACCAGGACGTTTCCTAGAGTAATTAGTCTCTCTAACAAAGGCCTGTGTAATTGAACTATTAATTACAAAGCTGAAAGGCACAAATAAAATCTGTTATAGTCAGTTTTATGGATGGAAAAAGGAGTGGGAGGGAGAGAGTTTTCTGTAAGGAGAAAGTTGGCTGTAGCTGATAAACATTCCATGCCAGACATCACACTGTAATTTCAATAAATTATCTCTGCAGATACGAAAATTAATAATTACAAACTTCAGTGGCGAGAAGCTTTGTTACTACAGGAAAATCCCCTGCCCTTCTGTGCTTCAGACATAAAAAACAAGCATGTCCATTCATCTTTTTTCTTTAGCTAAACAAATCTAACAAAACAAGTGCAATTTGAAAGGAACAATAGCATTTTCCTTGTCAGTATACAGTACAGCTACTTAATTTATTGATTTATCTGGGGTCGCAAGTTCCATTGTTACCAACATAGTTCAACGATTTGGAGTTTCCCAAAACCATAGTTCCAATGAACATTCGTTCCTTCCATAGTTCCTTGTTAGTTTGCTGTGTTGACATTATTTGACTTCACCGAGGCTTTTATATTATTCATTCCATATAAAGTATATCTTTCATTCAGTCAAGACTTTGACCACATTTACATGCCTTTAAAAAAACCTTAGGAACCCCCACTATTGCAGCGCAATGTATCGTACGCACGCAGCTTTTGTGTCTTCAGCAGCTTTTGGCCATTAACCCTTTCCAGCCGGAGTGTTCAAATTTGGGAACAATTATTCCCATGGTTCCTGTCTCAATATCTTCGCCGTCCAATCACCGATTTTATTTCTGAAAACTGCCAGATACTCATAACAATATAAGCTAAAAGCACATATGATTGGTTAAGGGGTTACTGGGTATGAATAATAAATGTATCGTCATCAGCGTCATCCTCCATTTGCCTGAGCGGAGCCAGAGAGGATACACCGGGAGATTACCTCCAGTGTTGGACTTACTGCTTCAAATTGAAAACTGAGGTGATCTTTCGAGGTAAGACAAGTTATTTAACAGGTGTTGTCAATATTGTCTATTGAAAGTCAAAACATTTTACTTATGAAGCATTTATTTGTAGGAGTAACACTAGTTATTTCTGGAAAAAATGACATAACCATCGACGTTCAACGGACAGGCAGCTAGCTTCTATTTTTAAGCAAATATCTGTGAAACTTGCTAAATAAACATTAACTAGCAATACTATGTACATTTTTAGCTAAATATCAATAACTTTTTTGGCCAATTTTGTCACTTGTGAAAAATCCTCCTGAAGTAATGTGAAGCAGAGAGCAGATGCTGTTCAGACCTGCCTGGAAACTGGCCTGCTAGTTAGATAAGTTATCTAGCTTATTGACTTTCCCTTGTAATAATAATAATAATAATAATAATAATAATAATAATAATAATAAAGGTAGATATACTTAGAAATATTTAAGCCTAAACTTTATTTATATTAAAACTATGTAATGCAAATGAATGGAAATTTTAAATGCAATTAAATTATATAAATCTTACAAATAGGCTTAAATATTTCAGTGAGTGTATCTTTCTATAATTTAGCAGATAGCCTTACCCATCCATCACACAGACATGATTTTAGATTGTGTGTAGCTTCCTGTTCACAAGGAAAGTGTGAGAGGGCTGTCTGCAGTTAGACATTCTGGTTAGTCTGCAAGCCTTTGGTGACTATTCAGTGTATGGATTTGTGAAGAACACACTGCTGGCTTCCAATTGTGTTCTTTTTTCTGTTGTAGAGATGGATAGAGACTATGGCTCCCTGCTCAGCACCCTCAAGAGGAGGAGGCAGCTGACTGCTGATGAGCTTAGGTTCATAGCAGAGGAGGACATGGCTCATGAGGGAATGAGCACACAGGAGGAAGATCTTCTGGACCAGGAACTACTGCAGGAAGACCCGGACCATGAGGAGATGGAGGATGAGATGGAACCTGATCCCCAGCCAAGACCATCAAATGGGTATATATGAATGTGTGTGTATTGTTTGTTTCTATTTCTCATATGACTGATACTCACAGTAACACTAACACTGTTGCTCTTATTATTTTGGGTATGGCTAGCCATTCTCACACAGGTCCCAAGTCAGCTAGAAAGTGTAAACGCTTCCCTGACTCCGTTTCTTATCCCTCGTACTCTGACATTGATTCACAGGCACCAAATCCTCTCCCATTTAAGCCTAGCCATCCATTCGGTATTGACTTAGGTAGCGTTCGTCAGGCTGTGTCGTCAACCTCCAATGTAATGTTACGAGAAATTAACTTTTTCATGCTGTTTTTTCTCAGGCTGTAGTTGCTGAGATATGCAGCTTTACAAATTGTAAGGTGTGGGAGCTTGTCCTAAACTGTCCATGATATTCCAGCTACCAAGGGTCTTGGTGACCTCTGATGAATTTTACAAATTTCTTGGGTTGCTCATTTACATGGGGTTTTCAATTCTCCCTGATTCCCATCGTCATTGGGGAACCAAGTCACTTCAGTGCTCATGGGCGAGGGGATTTATGTCACGTGACCGCTACAAGGCTCTTTTAGCAGCTCTACATGTTGTAGACACTACCACAGAGGATAATCAGGATCTTATGGACCACCTCAAACAAAAATGCCAGCAGCTCTTTCAGCCTAACCAAAATCTCACAATAGATGAACGTATGGTCAAGTCTAAAGCTCGGTCAGGATTTAAACAATACATGAAGGGCAAGCCTACTCGGTGGGGTTTTAAATTATGGGTAACTGCAACATCAGACTCGGGGTATACTCTCGACTTTAATGTTTACACAGGTAGTCATGATGGGCATGTCACTGACTTTGCCACCAAATTACTTGAATCATTACTGCAGCCATTCAATGACCAGGGCCACAATGTTTGGTTTGACAACTTTTACATGTCCCCAGCTCTTATGGTTAAGTTGTTAGAAATGGGAACTAATGCCTGTGGGACATTCAGGGTGAATCGTAAACTGTTTCCTGCAGAATTTAAAGACATCAAAAGATGGGAATGCAAGACAGCTCGTGGGGATATGAGGTGGTGTAGGATTGAGGGGAAAATACTTGTAATTCAGTGGAAGGACACACGTGCAGTTACATGCCTCTCCAATTTCCACAATGCAAATGGCTCAACCAAAATTACTAGTTTGTAAAAAATTATGGCAACTGGACAAAAGAAGTAGCTGTCCAGCCCACTGTCCTCAGTGATTATAACAAAAACATGGGCGGTGTTGATAGGACAGACCAAATGAAAAAATCTTACAATGTCCTTCAAAAAACTCAGAAGTGGTGGAAGACTCTTTTTTTTGTATTAAGTCAAAAGTAAGGGGGAGCAGAACGAGTCATTGCATTTGCGAGCAGAGGCCTGAGATGGTCAGAGAGAAATGACAAGTACTACAGCGCGTTCTAATTGGAACTGTTGACACTTAAGTGGGCTGCAACAGAACAATTTAAAGAGTACCTGATGTTTTCCAAATTCACTGTACTCACTGACCATAATCCACTGCGTTATCTGGAGACTGCTAATCTTGGAGCAGTTGAGCAATGCTGGGTGGCTCAGTTAGCGGAGCTTAATTTTGAGGTTCTGTATAAGCCTGGACGACTGAACACTAATGCTGATGCATTATCGAGGATTCCCTCCGAGGAAGTTCCTGAACAAGAAGACACAGAGAAGGATTTCATCCGACTGGACACTGAGGAAGTACGTGCATGCCTGTGGCCTGCACAAGGGTCCAAGCGGGAAGAAACTAATGTTCAAGTGGCTGTATAAGCATCTATCAAGAAAGTAGTGAATGGTTACAGCTGGGATGAAATTAAAGAGTTGCAAAGAAGTGATCCTTTGATAGGTCCCCTATACAATGCCATGTCTAAAAATGAAAAACCAAGCCGAGCGGAACAACAGGGTATGCCGTCAGTGTTGAAAAAGCTTTGCAGAGAGTTTGACCGTTTTCAGTTGCATCACGGAGTGATGTTTAGATGTATTCTCAACCCAAGGGATGGAGAGAAAATTAGGCAGCTAGTTGTACCGACTCCCTTAAAGCATTCAGTTTATGACAGTCAACATGAGCATGGAGGTCATTTTGGAGAAAAGAGTACTCTGACATCGATGAGACAGAACTACTATTGGCCTAACATGTCTAAAGACGTTCAAGAGTGGATAGAACAGTGTAAAAGATGTACCCTTGCGAAGGATCTCTTTCCAAGAATCAGAGCTCCAATGACATGCAGCAATGTCACTGCTCCTTTAGAAGTCCTGGCAATGGACTACACTCAGCTGGAAATGTCCTCAGGAGGGTATGAAAATGTACTAGTTCTGACTGACATGTATACTCGGTTTACAGTTGCCATCCCAACCAAGAACCAAACAGCGAGTACTACTGCAAAAGCCCTCATAAAACATTGGTTTGTTTACTGTGGGTGTCCAGCACGTTTGCACTCAAATCAGGGAAGATGTTTCGAAGTGCAAGTTATCAAGGAACTCTGTAAAGGTATGGTATTGGGAAGAGTCGTACAAGTCCCTACCATCCTCAAGGAAACTCTCAATGTGAAAGGTTCAATTGCACAGTGCATGATATGCTGAGAACGTTGACACCTGAAAAGAAGAAAGACTAGAAAACTCACTTACCAGAGCTAGTGTTAGCATACAACAATGTCATCTATTATGCCACCTACAACCAGATGCAGATCCGTAAACCGATCAGATTCTGAAACAGAATTCCCAGGTCTAATGTGTTTTCCAGCCGTCGCACATAGACAGAGTAGAGATGAAAGGGTGGTACATATGGAAACAAATGGTGTAGAACAAAGAGAGAGTGTAATACAAGAACAGGGGAATGAAGCACAAGAGGAGATCCCAGAAATGGAGTTCGGAGTACAAGAAGTTTCAGATGTGCTGATATTTCAGACTCTGAATGTGAAAGTGTTCCAGAGCTCAGACGCTCTCAAAGACAAAACCGTGGTAAATTACCTGTGAGGTATAGGGATGATTATGAAGGTGAAAATTTAACTGTGATTGTAAAGAGGAATATGTATGAACCTGTTTGAGTTTGAAAATGTTTGAAAAGAATGTGTATTTTGTATAATGTTGCACTTAAAAATTGTGTTTTGTTATGTTTCAGGAGCAGGCTGTCTGGAGATGTCGATGGTATGGCAGGGTTTAGCAGGGGGGAATGTAACGGTGATATATTTTTCTCTAAGGGACTTTTATTTTGGTGGGTGGCGCTGTCTACATTGTGCACGAGAGAGAAGAAGTAGAAGTCAGTTGCGCCTTGGACGTTGGAGAAGACAGTCACGCTGGGCTCACTGTGTGAGAAGAGAGACATGCCGTGATCGCTGTGTAAGAAGTAGACATTTTGTAAATGTAAAGGATGACAGAGGCACACAGTCAGTTTAAGTTTTGTGAGTTAAATGTACATCGACGTGATCGTGTGAAACTGAAGACATAGTTGAAGCAGAAGTTCGGTTGATTGCGCCATTGAATGGAGAACGGTGTTAGCGACTGGCCGAGAGCACGAAAGAGAGTTGCTAAAGCAGTGAGTTTCATTCAGAACATTGTTGTTTCTGGCGTCATATTGAATTTAAGTTTTTGTAGAATCATACTGCGTTTTTGGAGTCATCTATGAACCGTGTCATAGATCGTGATATGTCGTTTTCCCACGAATCGCTTTAGTGCACTTGTAAGTGTGCTAGAACAAGAGTTAGTTTTGTACGAAGTAATTTTTTACCATTTTCTGAGTATTTTTGTCATTCAGAAGAGTCTGACAATTGCAGACGATCAAAATTTGCTTTCAAGAAGTGTTTTTCTTGTTTTTGTGGATCAACCCTATTCAAGTGGGCTGCGTGCGTGCTGTGACTGAGCAGCGCCATTTTGTTCCAGAAAGTTCCAGAGTTTTCCCGAGCTGTGCTGAAGCTTCTCTGGTGTTTTTTGTGTTTATTACCCTGCCAACCAGACGACATCTCCTCATTGTCCTGTCTCAGATGTTTTGTTTCACTGTTACAAGTCATCAAAAGTTACAAGTCATCATAAATCATAAGTCATCGCAAGTCATCGCAAGTTGTCACAAGTCATCGCAAAGTCGACGCATCAAAGTCATCGTCGCTACAATCTGGTACAAATGTTCTTTACACACACCTATATGAACATTTTACTGAGTTAGATTGAACTGAACTGAATTATTATCTGAACTGTGAACCTGAACTGTGATTTTGAACTATTTGATGTGAATCTGAGTCAATGGAAACTGAATCATAAAGTTGATTCAGAAGAGTAATTTGAACGAAGTTAAGAGTCATCAGAGTTATTTGAAGTGAATCATTTGAATTGTAATACAAGAATCTTTGAATTGATTCAGAGTATGTTTAATAACATCCAGTGTTACTAGTGAGTTAATTTACGTGTCCAGATATTGAAATTCATTTTAAAGAATTTATATCTGAGGGGTGTTACATAAAGTGTTTGAAATTGTTAAGCCTTGAAGACTCATAAAGGTTGTAAGACAAATTCAGAGAACCTGTTATTTGTTTTGTTATTTTATTTAATTAATTGTAATAAACCTTTTCAGAAGAATTCCCAGTTTCCTAAAAAAAAGAGAAAATAAATTATTAATTGTTAAAAGTAATACAGTTGATAATTATTTGTGGAACTTACCTTGGAGTAGGGGCATCTCACTTACACTATTAGGTTTAGGGGGGTGGGAATGTGAGCTTAAGTTATTACTTTGCAGCACTTTTATTCTTCAGGAAACAACCGTGTTGACACCAAATTGCCTTAAGCCCACACTTCTTATTTCTGCAGTATATTATACAATAGGTAAGCTAAAATATATACACACTTACTGTGTATACTGAGACTCAAAGCACCGGGGGTGGGGACTAAGATTCTGTCACTTCTTGTTTTTCCGGGGTAACGTATTATTCCCCTACTAGGCGGGACCTAAGAGCCTGTTACATTTTGCTGACTCTACATATATTCTCTAAAAAGTTCTACTTCCAAAATGTATATGTTCTTAATTGCTGTTGCCTTTTGAGCATCCTGCATGCTGGTTTAACATCTCAGTTTTCATTGGGAGACAAATACAGTTCCCTATCTGTCACTCACTCGAAGTTGTGTCGATGTAGTGACACTAGGGGTCGGTGTAACGGGCACGCAGCTGCCGGCTTGTGGACAGCCTGTGACTGCACTGGCACATCAACTGCCTCGAGTTGTTGGCAATTCTGCTCGCCCTGCGGAGGTTTCGGCCGTTGATCCAGGGCAAGCACATGTTAGTTCAGACAGACAACATGGCAACGGTAGCATATGTCAACCGCCAAGGCGGTCTGCGCTCTTGTTGTATGTCACAACTTGCCCGCCGTCTCCTCCTCTGGAGTCAGCAGCACTTCAAGTCGCTGCGAGCCACTCACATCCCTGGCGACCTCAACACTACAGCGGATGCGCTGTCACAACAGGTTGCCCTCAGGGGAGAGTGGAGACTCCACCCTCAGGTGGTCCAGCTGATTTGGAGTCAATTCGGACAGGCACAGGTGCACCTGTTCGCCTCCCAAGAATCTTCCCCACTGCCCGCTCTGGTATGCCCTAACCGAGGCCCCCCTCGGCATAAACACGCTGGCACACAGCTGGCCCCCTGGCATGCGCAAATATGCGTTTCCCCCAGTGAGCCTACTTGCACAGACCCTGTGCAAGGTCAGGGAGGAAGAGGAGCAGATCGTCCTGGTAGCACCCTACTGGCCCACCAGACGTGGTTCTCGGACCTCATGCTGGTAGGTGGTGGTAGACACACCTGTGGTGGTAGACACAATCACTCAGGCTAGGGCCCCCTCTACGAGGCACCTGTATGCCTTTAAGTGGCGTCTGTTCACTAAGTGGTGTTCTTCCCGACGCGAAGACCCCCAGAGATGCACAGTCGGATCAGTGCTTTCCTTCCTGCAGGAGAGGTTGGAAGGGAGGCTGTCCCCTTCTACCTTGAAGGTGTATGTTGCCACCATAGCAGCACACCACAACGCAGTTGATGGTAAGTCCTTAGGGAAGCACGACCTGATCATCAGGTCCCTAAGAGGCACCAGGAGGCTGAATCCCTCCAGACCGTGCCTCGTTCCCTCATGGGACCTCTCATAGTTCTTCAGGGTCTACAGAGAGCCCCCTTTTGAGCCTTTGCAGTCAGCCGAGCTTAAGGCACTCTCCATGAATACTGCCCTCCTGACTGCGCTCTCTTCCATCAAGAGGGTAGGAGACCTGCAAGTGTTCTCTGTCAGTGAAACGTGCCTGGAGTTCGGTCTGGTCTACTCTCACGTGATCCTGAGACCCCGACCGGGCTATGTGCCCAAGGTTCCCACGACCCCTTTTAGGGACCAGGTGGTGAACCTGCAAGCACTGCCCCAGGAGGAGGCAGACCCAGCCCTGTCGTTGCTGTGTCTGGTGCGTGCTTTACGCATCTATTTGGATTGCACGCAGAGCTTTAGGATCTCTGAGCAGCTCTTTGTCTGCTTTGGTGCACAGTGGAAAGGAAGTGCTGTCTCTAAGCAGAGGATCGCCCACTGGCTCATTGACGCCATAACTATGGCATATCACGCCCAGGACATGCCTCCCCCGGTAGGTCTACGAGCCCATTCTACCAGGGGTGTAGTGGCCTCCTGGGCCCTGGCCAGGGGTGCCTCTCTAACAGACATTTGCAGAGCAGCAGGCTGGGCAACACCCAACACCTTTGCAAGGTTCTACAACCTCCGGGTGGAACCGGTTTCATCCCAGGTAGTGGCACGCAATACAAGCGGATAAGCCCGGGATAGCCGGCCGGGTGTATCACTTGCACATAGCGCCTTCCACCTCTTTTTGAGCTGAAGACGTGCACCATTTATTCCCAGTAGTGTTCACAAACTTTGTTCCCTGGTTGACTTCCTCCGAGCCCTGTGGCAGTCGAGTTTTTGGAGAGACTTGCTTACGGCCCAGTACACATGCTAATTAAGAGTCCTGTTCTGGGGTAGGTACTCCTCATGTGGTGGTTCCCTGTAAGGCTAACCCCATGCGATATATATCTTCCGCTAATTTGTTTCCCTGTTGGCAAACTGTGTCTTCCTTGGGCAGAGCCGCTCTGCCCAAGTCTCCATGTTTGTAGTAACTTCTCCCCCGTTGGGTAGGATCTACCTTGAAGACTCTCCACATGGTCGGAAAGACCATGTGACATATTTTTCCACTTAAATATCCCCCCCCCCTCTTTGGGCGAGGTGTGGTCTCCGCGGTGTCTTCCCCTTGGGAGGGACATCCCCCGACTAGACCTGGCGGCCCAGTTGGATAATCCCCCTTCTTTTGGGAGTGGAAAAAAGAAGGGGAAAAGAGGCCACGACTGGTTTAGCCTGTCTCTATCTTTTGGGTAGTCGACTTGTCCCCAAAGGGCCGTTCGACACTCTTAACTATGTTGGGGGAGGTTACGTGTCGGCCTGGTGTGCTGGCTATGAGGCACACAGTGGTCTGCCCACCACACACCGCCAGTTCACGTAACACAGTTCAGCCAGTTGTGGCGTTTCGTATAGGGACCCTTAGTGTCACTACATCGACACAGCATCGAGTGACAGATAGGGAACGTCATGGTTACTTGTGTAACCTCCGTTCCCTGATGGAGGGAACGAGATATTGTGTCCCTCCTGCCACAACGCTGAACTACCCTCTGAAATGGCCGGATCTTGTCTCGGCTCCTCAGCATAAAACCTGAATGAGTGGTTGCATACCAGCTCCTTTTATACCTGTATGTCTGGGGGAGCGGCATGCAAATAGCACTCACCAATTTTCATTGGCCTTTTATCAAAGACCAGAGGTGTCTCGGGCTCCCAAGAGTGACCCCTAGTGTCACTACATCGACACAACTTCTAGTTCCCTCTATCAGGGAACGGAGGTTACACAAGTAACCATGACATTTAATTTTATCCCGCTTTCAAAGACCCTTCACTACACAGAAAAATAATTGTTTTTAGTTTTTACTCTTTCAGCATTATAAAAAATCAAGACCTAATGGAGATATAAGGCCTCTACTCAAAATTAGTGACTAGAAATGTTTATCATCCTCAATGTTTAAACCAGCACTAATCAACATGCGTGAATGATAATATAACATATTTTGCAGCCCATGTTATGATTTCATAATCAAAAATATATTTATCAATAGCCTATCAAATGTTTATGAATTGGGAAGTGTCCATGTTTAGGAGTATTTATGGTAGTTCTCTGTATTGCCGTATCTCAGCACAGTTAACTGCAAAAGGATGTAATGAATGAAATAATGAAAATGTTACTATAAAAAAAAATACATTTTACAAATTTATGAAAATGGTTCATAAAATATGCATTCCTGTTGACCGTATTACATTATTTACAACTAAAAACGCTATACTGTGTACATTTCAACTGTGTACATTTCACCTGGAAACTGGAGCTCACACAACAAGTGTATCTGCCTGCATCTCGCAGACTACAAGGAACACCCACTTCATGACACGCCCACTACACGTTACTTTCTCCTTGGATCATCAAGCGATTCTATTGGCTACAAGGACTATTACTCCTATGCAATCGCTGTATGATTAATTTTCTCTTAACTCTTTAAATATGACAAAGAATAACTTTTAAATTATATGTCACATATCATATTATTAAACGTAAGATATAGCTCATTTGCATGTGAAAATAACGAGCGGCAAGTTTGCAGCAAGTTTAGATTTTTTGTAAGGGTAGTGATACGGTGGAATAATTGACTTTCTAAATAACATTTAATTTGTGGTATATTTAATGATTTTACAAACTTTTCATTTTTTAAATCTTTGTGGTTATGGTTAGGTTTAGAGTTATGGTTAGGTGTAGTTGTATGGTTGCTGCGCAACTCCAAATAATCACAACAAACAGTGTATGGATGTGTGCATCCAACTGTTCAAAGACTTCAGGATTCCACTGGTTATTTGGAGGGGATGTAACTTGTAGTTGGCGTGCCTTGTAGTGGGCGTGTCTTGTAGTAGTCTTACAGGACAGACCCCTCTCCACATGTCCCCATACATTCAACAAGACTTCCAACTTTGGCCACTAGGGGCAGTGGTTAGAATTTTGGTACAACTTGGTAACACAGGCTGAACTTTCGACCTACTATCACCGAATTCAAAGTGAGATCAGTCTGGGTGGCCATACTTTCCTTTTTCTTTTTCCAGAGTTTTCAAACACAATCCAGGCCATACCCAGACTCTCATCTGCAATTCTTGAATGTCATGAGACGTCAGTGTGGCTCTTTCTACTTGTGGTGATGTGGGCATGGCCAAGCAACATCTGTGGCGAGCGAGGCCGTGAGAGGAAGAACGGTAAGGATTGACACCTGTGGGAAATTATCTCTAACAGTTGTTCTGTGTTACAGTGAGACCTGGAGAGGGATAAAAAGGGTGTCCAGACCGCCGGAGGAGAGAGAGTGAGATGCACGAAGCTGACTGTGTGTGTGTGCGTTTGATTAGTGTGCTGAAAAGCCATTAGTATGTGTGTTGACGCTGAAAAGTGTAAAAATAAAGACTTGTGGATTGTTCACCCGGCTCCCGCTTCCTCCTTCAGAGAGAACTAAAGACCTGTTACACTACTGTTATAAATTACAGAGCAGTATCTCTTTTCTCCATCAAAACACAGAGACATGCACATCAATATCAAACATTCTCACACTAAGCATCTTTTAGATCCTCCAATAACCAGTCAAGTTTCAAAGCTGGCTTTATACACCAATTAAATGATTCCTTTTCCAATCTAATTCCTTTTTCTTCTGATTTAACTTATACAGTACATGGGAGAAACAAATTATAAAAGAAAAGCTCTATTGGTCTCCACAATATCCTCTCCCTACTGAAGTCCCACAGGGACCCTGTATTGAGGCCAATGCTATTCTTTGCCTAGGAAGAAATGACTAATTTCTGTTATTAATTCATGCAGATTTTGCATTGCTTATAGATGAGTTATTGTATCTTCTGAATAGCTACTAGCCAATGAATTGTTTGCAACAGATTTAAAAATCTGTGAATAGAAAGGGTGCACTATTAAAATGATCAAAATCCAATATTTTTCATGACTAACTGCTCCCTTTAGGATACAACAAAAGAGACACAGAGAGAATCTCAGCCACAAAAAACAGCAATAGAGTGGTGTTTCATGAGAAGAGAAAGAGGGAGTGTTCATAGAATGAAAGCTCTTAGAAAAGTGTAAAGTAGAGGGGAAGCTTGGCGGATTAAGAGAGGGATGGATTATCACTCCCCTGTGTGGGCGTCACAGGGTTCCTTTAATGAGAATGTGGTGGGTTTTCTGTTGCAGTCGTGACTCGTTTGTTCTCTATTATTGTCTCTGAGTTTCTCCTGCACTGAGAATACAGGAAACAGGAAAGAGCAATATAAGATCGGTCAATCACAATCACACTACAATTAGGTTTAGGTGTTGGTTTAGGGTAAGGACATCTGTTTTTTTCATCTCTTATTTATCTTTTAAGAACACTATTGGTTAGGTTTAGGTTAAGTTTTAGTTTAGGTACAGTAGGTACGATTTACTCATTAAAATGCGTAATCTAATATAATCTAATATTCAACTTAAAAACCTCGTCTGATTACAACATAATTTCACTTGCTTTTTTGAAGCGTGTGATTATTGTTTGCAAAAATGTTGCCATTGTCACGTAAATTTGCAGTCTGTCCAAAAATAAAAAATAAAAAAAAAGTTATAATTTGTGCGCTGTATCTCAATGTATGAAATGGAAAATTACATTTGCAGTGTGCAGTGGAAGGGGAAAAATTCAGTGAATAATAACTTAAATATCGGTATGTTCCTCAGCATATAACATTTATTATTTTTTGTCATGACCCAGAGGAAAATAAATCCCAGGATACAGGTTTGGAATGACATGAGGGTGAGTAAATAATGACAACATTTTACATTTTGGGTAAACTATTCCTTTAAGACATGAATACTAAGATACAGTATACTAAGGATATGCTCTTGACATGTGCATGACCCTTTTCGCTCTCTATACTTTCCTGTCTATCTCCACTATCCTCTTGAATAAAAGGCAGCTATAAATTAAAATGTACTGTGTTATAGCACTTTATAAACCATCAATTAAGTATGCCTAATCAAAACATTGAGGTTGTGTCTCTGTTATCGTCCTTCCTTTTATAGCACATATAGAGAGAGGCGTAATGAGGAAATATGCATTAATGTGCTTTATGTGTGTAGTTTGCTTGAAACATATGCATCCATTTGTCATTGCACTGATGACAAACTGTGTTGACAGGTCAGAACAGAGTGAGGTGTTGTATTGGTTTGTATGCAGTGTTAAATGAAAAGCCTGGTATGTAAAGATGAACTTGAAAGCAGAGTAGCTCCTCTAATTAGTGATATGAAGATAAAAGGCCATCATCCATAATTGGGCATGGCACGAATACCCTGTCATCTCCGGTTCTCAAACTTTTTCTTGAAGATTGGTTTGAGTACTTGCCCTCTTTCATCTTATTTAAAAAAAAAAGTTAAGTAACATAAAATTAGGTTCCTTGTAACTGCAAACATGTCACCTGCAAGTACTGGAGAGGAGGTTATTCCCAAAAATTATGTCATTATTTACTCACCCATATGTGGTTCCAAATCTGTATGCTTTTATTTCTTCTGTAAACCAGAGCTTGTATACATCACACCAAGGAGACTGCTGATGTCAGTATTTATAGTGAAAAAGGAGTTGCAGTTTGGTCTGTTTCTCACCCAAACCGATTGTATCACTTCAGTAGACCTTAGAAGCAACACTGCATAAGATACAGTATTTAGGCTTTTTTGAGAGAATGTATTATTAACCTTCCTATTCTGTTTGGTCATTTTTTACTATTACTAATATTTGAGATATAATAAAAATGGTTTTGTTTATCTGAGTGTTACAAGACTTTGTGACTTTTCCTCCATTAGCCATCTGAACACACAACAAAAATGTTGACTTTATTCAATAAGTCTAAATGGTTGGAAAAAAAAAAGAAAAAAAAAAAGCAACACCTTTGCTGTTGTTTGTGGTCAAAATTGACAAAGCATAGGAAATTAATGGGGAAGACTGTATATATACAGGTGCATCTCAATAAATTAGAATGTCGTGGAAAAGTTCATTTATTTCAGTAATTCAACTCAAATTGTGAAACTCGTGTATTAAATAAATTCAATGCACACAGACTGAAGTAGTTTAAGTCTTTGGTTCTTTTAATTGTGATGATTTTGGCTCACATTTAACAAAAACCCACCAATTCACTATCTCAAAAAATTAGAATATGGTGACATGCCAATCAGCTAATCAACTCAAAACACCTGCAAAGGTTTCCTGAGCCTTCAAAATGGTCTCTCAGTTTGGTTCACTAGGCTACACAATCATGGGGAAGACTGCTGATCTGACAGTTGTCCAGAAGACAATCATTGACACCCTTCACAAGGAGGGTAAGCCACAAACATTCATTGCCAAAGAAGCTGGCTGTTCACAGAGTGCTGTATCCAAGCATGTTAACAGAAAGTTGAGTGGAAGGAAAAAGTGTGGAAGAAATAGATGCACAACCAACCGAGAGAACCGCAGCCTTATGAGGATTGTCAAGCAAAATCGATTCAAGAATTTGGGTGAACTTCACAAGGAATGGACTGAGGCTGGGGTCAAGGCATCAAGAGCCACCACACACAGACATGTCAAGGAATTTGGCTACAGTTGTTGTATTCCTCTTGTTAAGCCACTCCTGAACCAAAGACAACGTCAGAGGCGTCTTACCTGGGCTAAGGAGAAGAAGAACTGGACTGTTGCCCAGTGTTCCAAAGTCCTCTTTTCAGATGAGAGCAAGTTTTGTATTTCATTTGGAAACCAAGGTCCTAGAGTCTGGAGGAAGGGTGGAGAAGCTCATAGCCCAAGTTGCTTGAAGTCCAGTGTTAAGTTTCCACAGTCTGTGATGATTTGGGGTGCAATGTCATCTGCTGGTGTTGGTCCATTGTGTTTTTTGAAAACCAAAGTCACTGCACCCGTTTACCAAGAAATTTTGGAGCACTTCATGCTTCCTTCTGCTGACCAGCTTTTTAAAGATGCTGATTTCATTTTCCAGCAGGATTTGGCACCTGCCCACACTGCCAAATGCACCAAAAGTTGGTAAAATGACCATGGTCTTGGTGTGCTTGACTGGCCAGCAAACTCACCAGACCAGAACCCCATAGAGAATCTATGGGGTATTGTCAAGAGGAAAATGAGAAACAAGAGACCAAAAAATGCAGATGAGCTGAAGGCCACTGTCAAAGAAACCTGGGCTTCCATACCACCTCAGCAGTGCCACAAATTGATCATCTCCATGCCACGCCGAATTGAGGCAGTAATTAAAGCAAAATGAGCCCCTACCAAGTATTGATTACATATACAGTAAATTAATATACTTTCCAGAAGGCCAACAATTCACTAAAAATGTTTTTTTTTATTGGTCTTATGATGTATTCTAATTTTTTGAGATAGTGAATTGGTGGGTTTTTGTTAAATGTGAGCCAAAATCATCAGAATTAAAAGAACCAAAGACTTAAACTACTTCAGTCTGTGTGCATTGAATTTATTTAATACACGAGTTTCACAATTTGAGTTGAATTACTGAAATAAATGAACTTTTCCACGACATTCTAATTTATTGAGATGCACCTGTATATATATATATATATATATATATATATATATATATATATATATATTTCAAATGCAATATATAAATTAGCCATAATGCAGAAAAATAAAACACACTCAGAAATGGAGTGAGACTTCAAAACATGCTGAGTGCAAAACTGATTTTCTGTAAAGCTGCTTTGAAATGATGAGTGTTGTGAAGAGTGCTATACAAATAAAAAAATTAGAAGGCAGAACACAACGCATGCACGCACACACATCTACATGCACTTTTACCATGCAAATGATTGGTAAAAGATTTCTTCTCTTTGGAACACCAGGTTTGGTTTGGTCAGGTTTGACTGTAAACATAATGTGACGTTATTGCAAAAACTGACACTTCAAAACAGTTACAAAAAAAACAAAAACAAATGCTAAACTTTGACAAATAATAGTTTAATCAGCCAATCGTGTGGCAGTATTGCAGTGCATCAAATCATGCATATACAGGTCAGGAGCTTCAGTTAATGTTCATATCAACCATCAGATTGGGGAAACAAACTGATCTCAGTAATTTGGAGCGTGGCATGATTGTTGGTGCCAGATGGGCTGGTTTGAGTATTTCTGTAACTGCTGTTTTCTCTTTGAGTGATCACTGAAGCAATCAGACATAACACCTGCCCTTAAGAATCTATTTGGGTATGAGACGAGTATCCAGTCAAGCAGGGATTGGGTTCTAGGGGCGATTCTAGTCAGCTCATTAATTAGTTGGGTAACATTTAGACTACTAAGTATATTATTTTTTTCTTTGTCAGATGACTTATCTAACCAGTTTTTGTTGAAATCACCTAATAAGATGATTTCATTTCTACAGAAAATGGAATTAAAAGTGGAGATAAGGCAATTAAAGGACTCTACTGGAGAAGAGGGTGGCCTATATATGCTACCAATGTTTAAACATTTATTTAAATGAAAAATTACCTTAACAAAAACTCATTCATAATGTAGAGGCTCAACTGTGGGTATGATTACCTCAGATACGAGATCAGAGGAAAGATATATAGCCACACCTATCAGATCTATAACATAATTTGTGAGATTTATTTCATTATCTGAAATTTTACTGTTGAGCCATGTTTCAGAGAGTGTAATAATAGTAGGCTTGTGTAGGACAACCCATGCACAAAGTCAATTTTAGGCACAAGACTCCTAATATTCAAATGAATATGAAAATTAATGATTTTTAATCTTTTAACATCATCCATTCTGGGAGCAAAATCTAACAATGGTACTGTCACTGATCAAATATAGGTTTGAAAGTAGTTTGATCTAAAAAATAAAAAACACAAAACCACACACTTCAACAATGACCCCAGACACCATATCCCGGAGCATTTCCATGAGTAAACCGAACAGTGTAGGTAAAGACCATCTATTAAACTCTAAGCTCAAACTGAATTAATAAGTAAAAGAAAGCGTAGCTCCAAAAAAAAAAAAAAAAAAAAAAAAAACACTTCACAAGCAGTTAGGGGCAGTAGTAATACGCTGGCAGGCTCTAGTGTGGCGAAAAAGTAACGCAATCAGCTTTGCAACAACATGATGTAAACAAACAACAACAACAGTTGAGAGAGATCAATACCTGTTGCATCCAACAACAACACAAGAAGAGTATCAAAAACAAAGAAAAAGCCAGGTTGTTGGACTGTCGTACTGAAGGCTTATATGTTAAAATTAGCTGCAGCTTCAGTCATCATCCTCATCTCAGTAGGTAATCATTATCTTGGAGAAGTCGAAGAAGACAAAGGCAGCTTCAGCGTCTTTATGGCAACTGAAATGCTGCTGTTTGCCATCAACAAAAACACACAGCTTGCAAAGATAACGGAGAAAGTACTTCATATTAAGTTCACAAAGCTTGCATTTGACAGGATCAAACGGCACTGAAGTCTGGATAGATGTAGATACGAGCAGGGTTGGGTAGTAATAAAATACATGCAACGGGATTATGTATTTAAAAAACTGTAAAATTTTCACCAGGAAGGAAGCGGGTTGGCAGACCAGGTAAATCAGCTTTTATTCAGCGTTCAGCTTCACAGACAAAGTATAGGCTTTTGAGCTTCATGTAACAAAGAACAGGCTTTTCAGCTTCATGTAACACTAAACAGGTTCTCAGACACAGACGTGGCTTTCAGTTACACGCAACTCTCCCTACCCCACTGGCATTCTCAGCGGCCTTTATAAGCCCATCTCCATCATCACTGTAATGAGAAAGGTGATACGCATCATTAATCACCAGGTGATGGTCCTTACTGCTTCCTCTCTCCCTAGTGACAGACACATGACCACGTCCCGCTCCACAAATACGTATTCCACTACAGTTACAATTTAAATCATTGGTTTTTAGAAAACAGTTACATTCAAAAAGTATTTTGATTACTGAAGTGATTACTTTGCATTTTATTGTCATTTGTTTCATTTAATATTCAGTCCTTTCAGATGGAAAACATTTATACATATAAATGATGCGATCCAAAGTGCATTTGAAAAGCGGTGAAACACTTTTTTTTTTTTTTCTCCCAATTTGGAATGCCCAGTTCCCAGTGTGCTTTTTAAATCCTCATGGTCGGGTTGTGATTCACCTCAGTCTGGGTGGTGGAGGACGAATCCCAGTTGCCACCGCGTCAACCCGCATCAACCCGCACATCTTATCATGTGGCTTGTTGAGCACGTTGCCACGGAGACATAGCACGTGTGGAGGCTTCACGCCATCCACCGTGGCAACCACGCTCAACTCACCACGCGCCCCACCGAGAATGAACCACATTATAGCGACCATGAGGAGGTTACCCCATGTGACTCTACCCTCCCTAGCAACCGGGCCAATCTGGTTGCTTAGGAGACCTGGTTGGAGTCACTCAGCACGCCCTGGGATTCAGACTCCAGGGGTGGTAGCCAGCGTATTTTACCACTGAGCTACCCAGGCTCCCCGGTGAAACACTTTCTTATGATGTGTTACATTCATACGAGCAGACAAAGAAGAAAGTTTGAAGTAAGTCTGGAGCAGAAGAATTAGAAATAAACCTTGTGTAAATTGTCAGCTTTACAGTAAGTTAAAATGCTATTTCTAGCCATTTTACACGCACGTTACCAGGCACAATCATATTTTTTTATCAAGAAAGTTCACGTTGGATCATAATTTATTTTTTTCTAGTAAGACCTTTGATATTAGGGCAAAATTTTATTCTTGATAATTTTTGTATTGTTTTCCTGTAAAAATATCTAAAAATCCTTAAAACAAGATCAATTTAATTTATCTTGTTTTAGAAACAAGATATTTAGGTTTTTCAGAATGTATTTTTAACGTATATTTTGTCTTACTGTACTGGCAGAGTTTTTATAGTCAAAACAAGTGAAAAAATCTACCAGTGCTGAAGAAGTAATCCAAAGTATTTAGAATACATTACTGACTTTAAGTAATCTAATGGAATATGTTACAAATTACATTTTACAGCATATATTCTGTAATCTGTAGTGGAATACATTTCAAAATTAACCCTCCCAACCCTGGATATGAGTCCCGTATCTACAGCTTCTTTTTCTCCTTGGCAAGGCGAAGGATTTTCACTTTATCCTGGAAGTTAAGAAATTTGATCATAATAGGCCTGGGACTGGCTCTGCCACTTTGTTGGACAGTCGGAGAGAGGTAGGCCCTCTCAAGAATCGGCAGAGTGGGGAAGTTGTCTTGTCCCAGAACCTGTGGAATCAGCCTGTACATGAAACCATTAATATAATTGCCTTCAAAGGACTTGAAGTGAAGATTAGAGTGTCGACTTCGGTTCTCCAAGTCATCAACTTTGTCCATCAGGTAGGAGTTGTCTTTTTCTGGCTGTTGAATACAAGAGACACACTCCTGCACATTGTTCTCATTATCCCCAACACGCTGCTCTAACAAATTAACTTGTTCTCCCAAAGTAGCTCATCCATTGCGGCAAGGACGCATAAAGATCAAATACACAGATCTTAGTTAATGCTTGACTTATTTAGAATCAATTCAGGTAAAAAAAATAAAAATAAAAAATAAATAAAATAAAAAACATGTGGATCAGGATAAAGGAGCATTTACAAAGCTACTATAACAGCGACAATCAGACTTGAGCCCGAGCTTGTTCACTCACGCTGCGGCCATCTTTATGGGAATACATTCCAAAAGTAACCCTCCCAACCCTGCTTATGGCACATACTTATCAGTTTCCTTAATGCTTACCATTAAACACAGGAGTTTAGCTAAAAGCACTAAAGCACAGTCGCTCTGGATGAGAGTGTTTGCTTGAATGCCTGAAATGTAAATGTAAGAAACTCACTTAGAGTAGAGACATGAAATTTAATTAGCACACTTCTACTTTGTTTTGATGAGAGCTGACAATGCAGCACAACAGGAGTTGGATTCTGATGTGTTGCTGCGGTGTTGCTTTAGGATATCGATTGACACTCTGCATAAAGTTTACCGCAGCACCTGTTTCTTTCACAGAGTGAATCGACAGGCGCAGCAAACCGATCCACTGGAGACTGGAGTTTTTAATGCATGCCCACGGCTACTTGTGGTTACAGGCACTCACAGTATTTATTCACACACAATCAAATGTATAAAACAAAAACATGAAGCAATTTGAAAAGCAGGTTGTTGAGCCGAGGAGGGCGGGGCCGGGCTGGAATGAGACACACCCAGTCCCCAATCAGCCTGATGGGGCGCGTGAGGGATAAAGGCGGCTGGGGACGACAGTTCGAGAGAGAGAGAATTACAGACAGCTGTACTGTGTGTTTATAGTTGTGTGTTTTGCTTAAGTTGTTTATTAAATTATTATTTAAGTTGTCAAGCCGGTTCTCGCCTCCTCCTTTCCACCGAACCCCCTTACAATGGTGCCGAAACCCGGGAAGGAGGAGGGATTCCCGTCGCAGAGTCCTCGACACTGCCGTCCACCCAGGGGAGCGCCGCTGCCGTCCGACGGGGGACGGAGTAGCCCGACCACCTGGACGTGGGGAACGGCCGCCGTCTGCGAGGCGAGTGGGGACGGGACTCCCCGACCGCCTGGAGCAAGGGAGCCGCTGCCGGGGGTGAAGGAGTACCCTGCCATCCCCCGGGAACGCGGAGGGGTCGAGAGAAGACCGCCGTCCGCGGGGGGAGGAGGGAAGCGACTCCCCGACCGCCTGGAGTGGTAGGGCCGCTGCCAGGGGCGGAGGAGTGTCCCCACAGGATGCCAGGAACGCGGAGGGGCATTCTGTCCGTGGGGGGTCGGAGGTCTGACTCCAGTCTGCCCGGGGAGGAGCGGCTGCAGTCCGCCTGAGAGGGTGGATTAGTGATCGAGGACCACGCGACGGCGCATCAGAGAACCGGTGAGTTTCTTTTTTCTCTCTCTCTCTGTCGCTCCGTGTTGGCCTTTCCCTCGCCATTTTGTTTTGTTGTTTTTTCCCTCCTGTCTCCTCCCAGGTCGAGGAAGGTGGGGATGACCCGCCGGCAGTTGGGGCGTAATGCACGCCCCCCCCGGAGAGGAAGGGTGGGGGATGTATGTCATGCCGGGGGCTCCCCGGCCTGAGGCAATGCCGGGAGGAGTGTAGAGCCGAGGAGGGCGGGGCTGGGCTGGGCTGGAATGTGACACATCCATTCCTCAATCAGCCTGATGGGGCGCGCGAGGGATAAAGGCGGCCGGGGACGACAGTTCGAGAGAGAGAGAATTACAGACAGCTATACTGTGTGTTTATAGTTGTGTGTTTTGTTTAAGTTGTTTATTAAATTATTATTTAAGTTGTCAAGCCGGTTCTCGCCTCCTCCTTTCCACCGAACCCCCTTACACAGGTTTATGGCAGAGATTTGTATAAAGGACAGATATTTATTTTTCCTGTTATGCAGAAATATTTGAGCTCAATTACTTTACAAATTAATATGCCTGAGTGGTAATTTAAGGTAGTATTTCCATAACAAGGTATGCAAGACTTTTATAAATACATTATATTGCCAAAACTATTCACTCATCTACCTTTAGATGCATATGAACTTAAGTGACATCCCATTCTTAATCCATAGGGTTTAATATAACGTTGGCCCACCCTTTGCAGCTATAACAGCTTCAACTCTTCTGGGAAGGCTTTCCACAAGGTTTAGGAGTGTGTTTATGGGAATTTTTGACCATTCTTCCAGAAGCGCATTTGTGAGGTCAGACACTGATGTTGGATGAGAAGGCCTGGCTCGCAGTCTTCGCTCTAATTCATCCCAAAGGTGCTCTATCGGGTTGAGGTCAGGACTCTGTGCAGGCCAGTCAAGTTCTTCCACACCAAACTCGCTCATCCATGTCTTTATGGACCTTGCTTTGTGCACTGGTGCGCAGTCATGTTGGAACAGGAAGGGGCCATCCCCAAACTGTTCCCACAAAGTTGGGAGCATGGAATTGTCCAAAATCTCTTGGTATGCTGAAGCATTCAGAGTTCCTTTCACTGGAACTAAGGGGCCAAGCCCAGCTCCTGAAAAACAACCCCACACCATAATCCCCCCTCCACCAAACTTCACAGTTGGCACAATGCAGTCAGACAAGTACCGTTCTCCTGGCAACCGCCAAACCCAGACTCGTCCATCAGATTGCCAGATGGAGAAGCGTGATTCGTCACTCCAGAGAACGCGTCTCCACTGCTCTAGAGTCCAGTGGCGGCATGCTTTACACCACTGCATCCGACGCTTTGCATTGCACTTGGTGATGTATGGCTTGGATGCAGCTGCTCGGCCATGGAAACCCATTCCATGAAGCTCTCTACGCACTGTTCTTGAGCTAATCTGAAGGCCACATGAACTTTGGAGGTCTGTAGCGATTGGCGACCTCTTCGCACTATGCGCCTCAGCATCCGCTGACCCCGCTCTGTCATTTTACGTGGCCTACCACTTCGTGGCTGAGTTGCTGTCATTCCCAATCGCTTCCACTTTGTTATAATACCACTGACAGTTGACTGTGGAATATTTAGTAGCGAGGAAATTTCACAACTGGAATTGTTGCACAGGTGGCATCCTATCACAGTACCACGCTGGAATTCACTGAGCTCCTGAGAGCGGCCCATTCTTTCACAAATGTTTGTAGAAGCAGTCTGCATGCCTAGGTGCTTCATTTTATACACCTGTGGCCATGGAAGTGATTGGAACACCTGAATTCAATTATTTGGATGGGTGAGCGAATACTTTTGGCAATATAGTGTATGTTCTGGTCAAGCTTGCTTTATTACTACTTGACTGTTTGCACAATGGAAATAAAATTAACAGAATGGAAATAAAGAGCTAAAGTTAGCCATTGAGAGTTAGCTTATAAGAGGGTGTCAGCCTAAAATTAATGCAGATTTTTTTTTAATGTTTTAAATTGTAACACAAAATTAATTTTGTCACCACAAAACCTAACTAAATTAATAATAGGTACTGATATTTATGCCATTGTTTTAACCGATCGTATCTCTTGAGAAAACATGGATTAAACTAATCGAGTCGTATGGATTACTTTTATGCTGCCATTATGTCCTTTTTGGAGCTTGACATTTTTGGACCCCATTGACTTGATTTGTATAAACAAAAACCACATCAAATATTCTTCAAAATATATTTGTTTGTGATGTAAGTGTAAACTAAATTTGCATGTAAATATAATTCAAAATATATATTTCTTATTGTAATGCAGTTATATAATTTTTGTTAGTAACTTGTATTGTAGCTAACTACTTTATTAAAAAGATTAGCTTGACTGTAGTTTAACAACAGCTTAGGAGGCAATAGTTTCAAAGTAGCTTCCCCAACATTGACTACGCCACTTATTACATGGCTCTTTACCAAATACAGTAATTGACATGAAATAGTCATTTAAAGCTGAAGTATGTAACTTTGTTTATGTTAAAACACTTTCTCCTACCCCAGATTAATATGCAGAGACAACTATTAGTAAGCCATTTATATATATATATATATATATATATATATATATATATATATATATATATTTCTTTTTTTTTTTACTTTTTTTTATTTGATATATTAAAATGTAATGTTGAAAATGAGTTTTGGAGATTTCAGTCTTTGCCTATTCAAGTAGATAGGGGTAGTACTTGTATGTCCATTGTCTATAAAAAATAAAAAAAATAAAAATAAAAAATTTGACTTTAATGGTCCTATCATGGTATTCAAATAAGGAGGTAGCAGCATTAGAAAACCTGATGGAGGTTAAGTGCCACTTTGCTCTTATGAGCAAACTGGTGTCTTCTCCTGAATTGCAATCACTGAGGGAGCCACTTCCCTGATGCTTTGAATCACAAATGTCATGAGAATGTGAATTAGGGTGAAACAGTTAGGGCAGAAATGTTGACAGCATTGTGGTGTCACAACCTCCAAAGCCCCTACCCCATCACAATCACTGAGGTGACTGCCACTCAATTCGCTTTGCTGTCTGCATGTAGGATCAAGGGAATTGATCACCAAGATGGTTGTGCATTTTATTGCTTTGCTACATTCATTTGATTTATTTCTCAGTTCCAACACAAGTGCATTTTTCTTTGCTAACAAAATTATGCTTTGATAGAGTTGTACACTTTGGTTAGTTAAAATGCAAAATGTAATTTCTGTCATCATTTACTCACTCTCATATTATTCCAAATATGTATGATTTTTTTTTTTCTTCCATGCAACACAAAAGGAGATGTCAAAAAGCAGAATGGTTGTATCAGTTACCATTCTATTTCACAGTATGTAACAAAGGTGCAATGAAAGTGAAAAGTGATTGAGGCTAGCATTCTGCCTAACATCTCCTTTTGTGTTCCATTGAGGTATAATGCAATTTATACAGAGATCTTTGGTGGATTTTTGTTGTTGTATAAACCTTGCTGCCGTCATCTGGTGCATTTGGGTTTCAATTGGTTTGACTCCTCCTTGACAATTAAATACCCCCCTATTGGCACTGTCTTGCCCTGAGTGTGATAAATTATCTAAACTTAATTTTTAAAGTAATTTTAAATTTTTAACATTTATTTTTTGACTCTTATTCGGCGGTTAAGAAGCAAATGGAGGCTATTCAGCATATCCTGCCCCGGCGTAGAGCCACCCCCAGGAAGCAGACACCCCCCCCCCCCCCCACAGCCCGTCACCAAGAACTCGAGGAAGTCTTCTAGCCGCCCCTGAGACGGGCGACCCAGGCACGTGGAGACCTGCTGCAGGCCTAGAGATGGTAAGCAGACCACTCCATACCCTGGTGGAGGGCCGGGAGGAGAATGCTTTGTTGCCTTTTCTTTGATTTGCCGCATGCCCGAAAAGGCTGCGGTACCCACATGTTCAGAAAAGGAGTGGATTCCTCATTTCCTGGTCACACAGCCAGTGTTTACGGCCATCGTTATTGCGATTGCCGGACACCGCACATTTATGGCAGGCACGACGCTGCAGAGGTGAGCCCCCCGCCCCTGCATGCCCAGGACGGATTATGAGGACAGTTCCCTCCTTCACCATCACTGACCGGTCCTATGGTGTGTACCCGGAGCCAGGTAAGTGATTTGATGTCCCCAGACTCAGCATAGCCATGAGTTCGGGTCCGAGCCCCCTCAACGTGGCGCCACTGGCTCCGCCCCGCCGTGAGGCCCCACCCGCCAGTACGTCCAACACGATTATCTCCTTGGTCCCCCTCGCCTGGAGCTTGGGGGTGTGGCTTGCACTCCCCAACCCGTCGCGATGGCTGACCGGGACCGTCTGACTCGGCTATGCGATTCAGTTCCCAGGCACCTGCCCAGGTTCAGCGACGTCCGTTTAACCTCAAATGCAGGGGGAGAACGCCACTGCCCTACCTGTGGAGATCGCGTCCCTTCTGCAGAAGGACGTGGTAGAGCCTGTCCCTCCAGCCGAGATGAAGGTGTTCTACAGTCCCTACTTCATCATACCATGGAAAGGCGGTGTGTTGCGGCAAATCCCGGACCTGCAAGTTCTGAACCGGGCCCTGCATAGACTCCTGTTCAAGATGTTGACGCGGAAATGCATTTTAGCAAGCGTCCGGCATCAGGATTGGTTCATGGCAGTAGACCTGAAGGATGCGTACTTCAATGTCCAGTACAAGGTCCACCCCATCGGTCAGTCCCTGTCGCCTCACGTCTTCACGGAAGTCACAGAGGCAGCCCTTGCCCCGCTAAGGGAAGTGGGCGTCTGCATTCTCAAGTCTTGATGACTGGCTGGCTCTAGCTCACTCTCGAGACTTGTTGTGTGTGCATAGGGACCTGGTGCTCAGGCACCTCAGCCGGTTGGGGCTTCAGGTCAACTAGGGAAAGAGCAGCTCTCCTCGGTACAGAGCATCTCTTTTCTCGGGTTGGAGTTAGACTCAGTCTCTATGATGGCGTGCCTCCTGGGGCATATGGCATCCTCGACGGCGGTCAAGCCCCTCAGGTCGATGCATATGAGACCGCTTCAGCACTGGCGTAAGACTCGAGTCGCGAGATTGGCATGGCGCCGCGGCACACATTGCGTGGTCATCACCGCGATCTGCAGCTACCTGTTCAGCCATTGGACGGGCCTTGCATTCCTGCAGGCAGGAGTCCCCTTACTGCAAGTACCCCAGGTGCATCATGGTCATGACAGATGACTCCGAGCATGGCTCAGGCACCATGTGCAATGGGCACGCAGCTGCAGGCTCCTGGACAGGGCCACGACTGCATTGGCATATCAACTGCCTTGAGTTGCTGGCAGTATTGCTCGCCCTGCGGAGGCTTCGGCCGTTGATCCATACTCATGCTCCTCGTGACAGCCCCCCCCGGCGAATTCCCCTGAGGAAGGACCTTCTTTCTCAGGGACGGGGCACCATCTGGCACCCGCGACCATCCACGTCTGGCCCTTGGACGGGACGTGGAAGACCTAAGTGGCCTACCACCCGTGGTGGTAGACACGATCACTCAGGCTAGGGCTCCCTCTATGAGGCGCCTGTATGCCTTGAAGTGGCATCTGTTCGCTAAGTGGTGTTCTTCCCGACGCGAAGACCCCCAGAGATGCGCAGTCGGGTCAGTGCTTTCCTTCCTGCAGAAGATGCTGTAGGGGCAGCTGTCCCCCTCCACCTTGAAGGAACACGTGGCCACTATAGCAGTGCTGTTGACGTATTTAGGGAAGCACAACCTGGTCATCAGGTTTCGTAGAGGTACGAGGAGAATGAATCCTCCCAGACCACATCTCGTCCCCTCATGGGACCTCTCTGTGGTCCTTCAGGGCCTTCGGGCTCCATTTGAGCCCCTGGAGTCAGTTGAGCTTAAGGCACTTTCCTTAAAGACTGCCCTCCTGACTGCGCTCACTTCCATCAAGAGGGTAGTGGACCTGCAGGCGTTCTCTGTCAGCGGCACGTGCCTGGAGTTCGGTCCGGAATACTCTCACGTGGTCCTGAGGCCCTGACCGAGCTATATGCCAAAGGTTCCCATGACCCCGTTTAGGGATCAGGTGGTGAACCTGCAAGCAAAGCTTCCCCAGGAGGAGGCAGACCCAGCCTTTTCATTGCTGTGTCCAATGCATGCTTTGCGCATCTACTTGGATCACACGCAGAGCTTTAGAGGCTCTGAGCAGCTCTTTGTCTGCTTTGGAGGACAGCGGAATGGGAGCGCTGTCTCCAAACAGAGGATCGCCCACTGGGTCATTGACGCTATCACTTTGGCATATCACGCCCAGGACGTGCCGCTCCCCCTTGGGGATTTGGGCACACTCCACCCGACCAATGGCACCTCTTTGGCAGACATCGGTAGAGCAGCGGGCTGGGCAACACCCAATACCTTTGCAAGGTTCCTCAATCTCCGGGTTGAGCCGGTTCATCCCGTGTGTTGTCAGGTACGAACAGGTAAGTTGGCGAGACAACTGGCCGGGTGTACTGCTTGCGTACAGCGCCATCCCCTCCCAGAGGCGAAGACGTGTGCTTTTTACCCCCAGTCATGTTCACGAAGTCGTGGACCCTGGATGTCCTTCCTCCTTAGCCCTGTGGTAGGTGAGTTTGTGGAGAAACTCGTTGCCGGCCCAGTACATGTGCTAACTTGGTCCTGTACTGGGGTAGGTGCTCCACATGTGCAGGTTACCATATGTCACCCTGTGTGATGTATCTTCAGCAAGACCATTCCCCCATTGGTGAACCCGCATCTTCCTTGGGCAGAGGCCCCTCTGCCTCGGTCACCGTGTTTGTAGAGCTCCTCCCCCCTTAGGGTATGACCTACCATTGGGACTTCTCCACGTGAGATATTGCCGACAAGACTCAGTAAGACCATGTGATGTATTTCCACACAATTTCCTCCCCCTCGGGCAGGGTGTGGTCTCTGCGGTGTCTTTCCCTTGCGAGTGACATCCCCCCCGATGCGGACGCTATATGAACAATTTTTTCCTTTTGGGGAGAAGAAAGAGAAGAGGCCGCGGCTGGGGCAGCCTGTCCCCATTTTTTGTCAGTCGACTTGTCCCCGAGGTGCAGGGGACTGTACGACACCCGTAGGAGCATTGGGGGAGGTTACATGACGGCCAGGTGCGCTGGCTATGAGGCACGCAATGGCCTGCCCGTTTTGCACCACCAGTCCATGTAACTCAGTTCAGCTAGTTGTGGCATTTCGTATAGGGACCCCTAGTGTCACTACTTTGACACAATGTTGTGTGAGTGATAGATAGGGAACATCTTGGTTACTTAACCTACTAACCTCTGTTCCCTGATGGAGGTAATGAGACATTGTGTCCCTCCTGCCACAACACTGAACTACCCGCTGAAATGGCCGGGACCTTATCTCGGCTCCTCAGCACAAAACCTGAATGAGTGGTTGCGAGCCAGCTCCTTCTATACCCGTGTGTCCAGGGGAGTGGCATGCAAATCCACTCGCCAATTCTCATTGACCTTTTCTCAAAGATCAGAGGTGTTTGGGGCTCCCAAGTGTGACCCCTAGTGTCACAACATCAACACAACATCTTGTTCCCGGAGGTTACGAAAGTAACCAAGACGATTTCCAGATCACCACTTCATAGCGTCAGACTAACCAGAAACAATGACCTAGTATCTATGACCTAGTATCAACAACACAGATTTTTAATAAATGTATTATCTTACCTTTACTGGAAAACAAAACTCATGCATCTCTCCTTGCGAATGATCATCTCCGTAACTTTGCTATAAAAGCTGGCCGCTTGTTGATGTTTTCACAGCCTCTCTTTCTCGATTTTAATTTAAATTAACTTTGCCAAATCCGCGTAGATTGCCGATGCTTGCACAATATCCATTTTAGCGTTTAATAGCACATTAGTTATGTGAACTTGAATGTATTGACACAAAACTAAAATCAGATGACTGAAGGAAGGAGCTTATTAAGTATATAAAATAAAAAAAATATATATATTCAGATAATTAAAATGCATTACATTATTGTGGCAGATGAGTTAAGCGTTGATAAGACAATACAAAAAGTGGCTTTAGAACCAAATATATTATTTATTTGCATATTATTGAACATAAGCCAATCATTGGCCTACAGTTCACAGCAATCCATTTTGCAATTGAATTTGTCAATCAGTCCGAAATGTATTATCAGGGCTTGTCTAAGGACGATTCAATGTACACCTGCATCAGACGGATGCTTTTGGAGTGTTCCACTTTGGTTGCGTCGCGTCATAAACATAGGTCGCTGAGTCAAATTAAATATAGTTTAATACTTAAAAAAAAAAAAAACACACACATCTTGAGATCCCTCCGTTGGATTTTTCACTCCATCAAGCTGTGTTTTGATGGCAAGAACGTGTCGTTGTGTTGTGCTGTCTGCTGAAGGGTTTGTTTGTTCTCTATATAAGCTGCACATTGCCTTTACAGACAAAGTTTCGCTTACTCCCCCCTGGTGAAAACAAGTGATACTTCAAGCTTGAATTGCTCTGGAACATTCCTCATTACGGTCCGGGGACATTATTAATTGTGTAAATTGTTTTAACACATTATTTTTTATACAATATAATACGCACTGAATTAATGTGTTCAGTCGACAGCCTTTATATATAACAATAAAATAAAACATAATCTAAGTGTTAACTGACAAGAGGTACAATGTTCTCCAGGAACTCACACATTCCCTCTTCTGAACATAGTAACATGTTTCTGTAGTCTAATGTCTTTATTTTATAAATATAAGGGACTGTGTTATGATCCACTACTGTTTTTATAAAATATAATTTCTTGCATTATATGTAAGATTTCAATACATAATGGTTAGATTAAAAACCTAAATTCGGATTTAGTTTTATTGACAAGGACGCGCATGCACTCACTCGCTCAGGGCAGTCTTTGAAGTTCAACAGAGACTTGCGGTAAAGACAGGTTTTGCAAAATGAAAATAACCATATTAACTCATTTCAGCCATTTTTAAAAATGAGTTTTATCATGCAAATGTGTTTTTTACAACTGTAAAGTTACATCATACACAGAGATTTTCCATGTGTGGTGCACATATCCGACTAATCGTTAATAAAATTAATTGTCGATTATTTTCAGTATCTATTATAATCTATTTCAATTAGTTTTTGCAGCACTAGCTGCCACATTGTATACAAGTAACAAAAATAAATAACTCACACATTTAGCTAACATTAGGCACAAAAAAATGAATGTTGATAATTCAATCTGCAGAGTAACCAGAGGGTAAGTAGCTAATGGCAATTTTTTTTTCTCCACACCTCTACAGAGAGCAACTGAATGGGTCTGCCAAGAATCACATGATTGCGTTACCTCCTGCCCTGTGTTTCCACTATTTTCATTCTGGGACACCTGCACGCCATGACTGGGCAAAACGCCAGCCTTCCCTGTCACTGACCAAAACCACATGGACTGCCAGCTTTATCAACCAGCACTTCTCACTAAACACCTCTCATTTTTTTTTCAAATAAATGCCCTCTTGGTTAATTGGTCATGAGTTTGTGATTTGGCCCCATTCTTGTCTGCACAGATGTGAAACACTGCCTTGAAAAATAATTAAAACTGTTAATGTCTCCTAATCTATGACTCATCATAATAAACATTAAGGTTCTTTGTCAATTTAAGATTGTAGAATGACATTTAAAGACGATAAGGTGTTCTCCGTCCTTGCTTTCACTTTGTTAGTGGATTTATCTCTTTTCAAGAGATCTTTGGTCTATCAGTAATGCTTAAATACCACCTCTAATGGGAACATTTTTACTAGTGTCTAAACTGCAATGGCCCAAGCAATAAAACATATGCCTTTTATTTTGGTATATTTATGCATCGTTATTGTAGCTTTCCTTTTTCTGTCATCATTTACTAACCCTCGTGTTAGTAAACCTGTACAACTTTCTCTCTTTAGTAGAACACAAAAATAGATGTTTTGAAGAATGTTTGCACAGCTCTTTTATATACAATGAATATAACAGAGAATATATACAGAGACCAGAAGGTGTAAAACTCTACAAAAAAAAGTGTCATAAACATTGTGAATATGATTTGTGTGCTATTTTTCAAGAATGCTATTTGATAGTTTTGTGTGAAGAACAAACCAAAATTGAAGTCACTATTTGCATATACCTTCTCACAATCGCTCATGTGACACGCTAGAATTAATGCCGCTCAGCTTCACTGACGAAAAGCATGGCACTTTGTGTCTTTAATCTAGAGGTCGACCGAATTATAAATTTAGCTCATTCACTGTTGCCAATAGTTGCTTTTGGAACTATCGGTTATGGGCAAAAAACAATCACTGACACCTTGTGGGGATTTGCTGTCTCTATATCCGTCATCAATGACAATATTCATCAATATTTATCCAGAATTTTATCCTCACTTTAATGCAAATTTTGTTATTTTGGTTTGATAATCAAGTGTGCTCTCTGAAGTGAAGGCTTGCAAAGAAATGAGCCCCATCAACATATGCATCACTAACTTCATATCTTGTTCAATAATAATCAAAAATGTCATCTAGTGAAATACACAAAACTAGTGATAGACCGATATATCAACCAGGCCTATTAATCGGCCAATATTTGGCCATTTTGCGATTTTTGGAATCGCCTGATAACTCTCTACATCATTATAACTCTCCTAAAATTTACCTCATACACACCCTTCCAAAGGAACTTTGTTCCCTTATCACTCAAACCTCTTGCGCTTGTTAATGAGTGACATGCTGTCATAGCAACCATGTTACTTTCTGTTTCCGTTTGTCCTATGAAGGTTGTCTCATTTAAACGAGGCTTGTTTAAAGGAGGACACTCGGTATACTGCGGCCTTCAAAGGACGCGTCCTAGCTAGCACACAGCCTTCAAAACGAGACACAGCTTATGACTGTGCTCAGCTAGCACAGGGTTCCCAGAAAGCTAGAGAAATGGAGGCTGCCATCTTTGCTCATGATCGCTCAGTTCCAGGATCGGGTGTCACGTGACTGATCACTCATCAATGGGAATAGATAGAGAAAAATATTAATCAATTGCACGCTTTTAAGAGCCCTTCAAAAACAACCCATCACCGGATGACGATGTGCTATAATGTAATGAAATAATTTTAATTGAAATGGTTCTTGAAAAAAATAAATAATAATAATTCGTCATAAAACACGGCTACATTTGAATGGCTGTCTATGGAGAAACAGGCTTTTTGACATCGGGTATTGTAATTCCAGCATACCAGCAGGAGTATATCGGGGACCTGCTAACAGGCAATTCCTGACCTGGATTGCGACCTACTATCGATGAATGATGATCTGCTGTTCAGGGTTGGGATGGTTACTTTTGAAATGTATTCCACTACAGATTACAGAATACATGCTGCAAAATGTAATTTGTAACGTATTCCATTAGATTACTCAAGGTCAGTAAAGTATTCTAAATACTATGGATTACTTCTTCAGCACTGGTAGATTTTTTCACTTGTTTTGACTATAAAAACTCTGCCAGTACAGTAAGACAAAATACACATGTTAAAAATATATGCTCTGAAAAACGTAAATATCTTATGCAGTGTTGTTTCTAAAACAAGTTAAATCAAACTGATCTTGTTTTATGGATTTTTAGATATTTTTACAGGAAAACAATACAAAAATTATCATCAAGAATAAGATTTTTGCCCTAATTTGAAAAGGTCTTACTAGAAAAAAAAGTAATTATGATCGAACGTGAATTTTCTTGATAAAAAAATATGATCGTGCCTGGTAACGTGCATGTAAAATTGCTTGAAATATAATTTCAGCTTAGGGTAAAGCTGACAATTTATGGTTTATTTCTATTTCTTCTGCTCCAGACTTACTTCAAACTTTCTTCTCTGTCTGCTCGTATGAAGGTAACACATCATAAGAAAGTGTTTCACCACTGTTCAAATGCACTTTGGATCGCATCATTTATATGTATAAATGTTTTCCATATGAAAGGACTAAATATTAAATGAAACAAATGACAATAAAATGCAAAGTAATCTCTTCAGTAATCAAAATACTTTTTGAATGTAACTGTATTCTAATTACCAATTATTTAAATTGTAATTGTAGTGGAATACAGTTACTTATATTTTGTATTTTAAATACGAAATCCCGTTACATGTATTCTGTTACTCCCCAACCCTGCTACTGTTAATGTATTACTTCTCATATTTGTTATAAACAATGTTCACTTTGTAGTGTTTATAATGTGATACATTGTAAACAATTGTATGAGTGCATATTTTGTTTCCCTTTTAGTTTGTGTAAGCACAGATATTTCAAAATAAGTGTCCCTGAAGTATGTTGGGCTTGTTTGGACTTGTTTATTTAAAAATGTACTGTTTTTTGGGATTTTGTTTGCACACTAAACTGCATCTGGGATTTCATTAAATTTGGACACTTGTGGCCTCTAAGTCTGGACCACCCCATCACAGCAAGGAAATACTTAGAACATTTAAAGGTGCTATATGTAAGATTGACAACAAGCATTTGAAATGGGTACTGCAGTCCAAATTCAAAATATTGGAGAGTTGCCTGCCCCGCCCCAGACTCGATGCTCATGCGGGTTGCCGGAATGTTGACATGCAAATTAGGCTAACTCAGCATCCGTTTTAAAGGATTTCTGGGCTTTAAGCTATCTCCATCTTCCAAAGGCATCTCCAATATTTATCTTCCAAATGCATCTAATATTTTATCATGGTGGTTTTTAGACGGTTGGCGAGGCTTTTTAGGTCAGGTGGAATCTGATATCTCTGATCCAGTTCCTTTGCTGGCTTCCATGGCTGTAGCACGCAGTGTTGTTTGCCTGCAAACTTGTTCAAATCTGGCAACCCGGTGGTGTCGAAATACTATTGGTGAGTGGGCAGTGGGTGGGATCACACAGGCCAAAACATAAACAGAAATTCTGGCCCAGAATGGAAACTTCAAAGTAAAATATACTGGCTGTAGCATTGTTATCGGAGAAGCCAGTATTTCAGCTCAGCATGTTTCTTAATTCTCTGCTGACATATTATGGTCATTTTATTTTTTTTTTTTTTTTGCCAACACCTTAGTTATCGGTTTCAGCAAAATCCAATATTAGTGGACCTCTACTTCAGACAGCATATTTGAATAATTGAAAGCAAATGAGATTTGAGAACTGTGGTGGAGGAAATTTTTTTTAGTGAAAAACAAATCTTGGTCTTCACAACACTTTAAAAATAGCACAGATGGACTACTTTTATATTACTTTTTAGTACAGCGTAAACATTCTGCTAAAATTCAACTTTATTGTGTTCTACGGAAGAAAGTGGGACATGTTTGGAACAACATGAGAGTGAGTAAATAATGACAGAATTTTAATTTCAGCTCTACATAAATATATCTCTGATATTATCCTGAACATTGCCTCATTCCCAGTTCCAATTTAATATTAATATTATTGAAATTAATTACATTTAACTCAAGCCTCGCAGTTTATCAAAGTTAAAAGTTACACTTTCAGAAATGAAGAGTGCATTAAGGACACTTACCACCGCAAGCAGCTCATCCATTCATGACCCTAAAACATCTCTAGAGCTACATCTGTATTATTCCGTCCCTGCCTCTGTGGCCTGCCTTCCTTTTATTATGATGAAAACAGTCCAATTGTTTGCTCTAACTCGGCCTTCACTCTGTGCTAATGGAGGGCTCCTGGAGTTCTCTCTGACCAGCCTACCAACCACAATAATGGTTACTTCTGTGAAAGAGATCTTACATGTAGAAAGAATGTAGACAGCCACAAAACAATGCTCTGTACTCCCCCATAAGGGCAGTGACCCAGGGGAGGTGTTGAGTAACTACCGACTCGCTGCTGGGGTATTATTGCACAGCTGTGGTTTGAGACATTTAAATTACAGGACTTGAGGTCAGTAGAGAATAGAACAGGGCTCATGGAAGCATGTGACATTCATGGATGTCCTGCCCCTAAAAAATAATGGGTTAGGTTGTTTACCCAAAGTCAAACCATTACTAGATTTTTAAATTTTCTGAAGAAAATGAGAGTGGTGTTTGTCCATTAAATCTCACTGCTCACAGTTCTAGGGTGTTGTCGGTGGTTGCTAGGGTCTTCTGGATGGTGTTTAATGCATTACTATGCAGTTGCTAGGGTGTTTCTAGGTGTCAGAATATTTGTCAGAATTACTGTAATCACGGGATGGCAACTCTGAGATACTACTCGGAGCTGTTCACGTCCTCGGACCTCGGAAATAATTAGTATCTATAGCAACACTTACTGTAATTACAGGATGGCAACTCTGAGATACTACTCAGAGCTGTTCACACCCTTGGACCTCGGAAATAATTAGTTTCTATGGCAACAATGTACAACACCAAAATGGATCCATGTGTGACTTTTTTGTTGATTACAGCAAAATATTTAATCGCTACATTAATGAATTCACCTAATACACTAATGATCCAAAACATTATGACCACCTGCCTATGCTGCTGGTCCTCTGCTTGGCGCCAAAACAGTGCCGACCCGCCGAGGTGTAACCGGTCCTGCTCAACCTGTTCCGAGTGGGATTTGAATCAGCGTCTCCGGCATGGGAGGTGGGCACACTAACAAGGAGGCTAAAGGCTACATCCACTAGCGACAGTTGCTAGTGCACCTCTTTAGGCCAGGGGATTGAGGTTTACACACTGCACAGTTACCTACCAGCTGGCTACCGTTACACTCACCCCACTAAACCTCACTCGCATCCGGGTCACGGCACCACTGAAACAGGTCCTGCTCAACCCACTCCAAGCGAGATTCAAACTGGCCTCTCCGGCATGGGGGGCGGGCGCACTAACAAGGAGGCTAAAGGCTACAGCCACTAGCATCAGTCACTAGTGTGCCTCTTGAGGCCAGGGGAGTAAGGTTTACACACTGCACAGCACATAACATCTGGCTACCGTTACAGAGGCATGGATTCTACAAGACCCCTGAAGGTGTCCTGTGGTATCTGGCAATGTTACAGTATATCAAACAGAAATATATGTTTACTACCTTTCATTGTGAGCATTTTGGTTCTTTTTACGTGCCGTCATGTTGGTCAATTTTGAGCTTTCATAACTGTAAACTATTTGAATTGCAATTGTAAACAACTTTGTAAACAAGTTCTACAAAGAAGTATGAATCTCATAATTGCTGTAATTCCAACATAACGTGAATGCATCATTAGATGTGGATTGGTGCCCTCCTTAAAAGCAAGTCTATGGGCCTCTTTCGCCCATTTTATCATCCACCATTCAAAAATTGTGAGTCTGATTCCTTAAAAAAAGTAATAACACTGGGCAGCTCAGCGAGTAAAGACGCGACTACCACCCCTGGAGTCGTGAGTTCAAATCTAGGGCATGCTGAGTGACTCCAGCCTGGTCTCCTAAGCAACCAAATTGGCCCGGTTGCTAGGGAGGGTAGAGTCACATGGGGTAACCTCCTCGTGGTCACTATAATGTGGTTCGCTCTCAGTGAGGTGCATGATGAGTTGTGCGTGGATGCCACAGAGAATAGCCTTCACACACGCTGTGTCTCCACGGTAATGTGCTCAACAAGCCACGTGATAAGATGCGCGGGTTGACGGTCTCAGACGCATAGGCAACTGAGATTCATCCTCCACCACCTGGATTGAGGCGAGTCACTACGCCATCATGAGGACTTAGAATGCATTGGGAATCGGGCATTCCAAATTGGGGAGAAAAAGGGGAGAAAAATAAATTAAAAATTAAAAAAGTAATAACACAACTCTCCTCAAGGCACACCATTTCAGGTATCATTCATGTTCATAGCACAAACAGTCCAGGATGAGTTACACGCCGAAGTTTAATGCATTGGTTTAGGGGTTTGTTTAATTCCCTAATGCAAAAAATATGATCAATAGTGAGGAATAGTGATGCCTACCATAGCAAACACTACTAATAACATCCTTATAAAGATAATCCAATTAAATATAAAAGATGTGCAAGCCGTCTAAATCAGAATACATAAGCATTTTTTTCATGTTTTGTCTTTTAATTAAGTTGCAGTAAGAGTTTCAAGCATCTGTTAGTCTAGATATAAAATCAGGTTTCAAATTATAGCCTTCTTTTTGTCATGAACCATTTCCACTCCACATTGCTGGTCTGAATTATATTACAGCACTGTCTGTTGCTTTGTAGTGGGTTATATCATGGTGCTCAGTGCATTAATACTGTCTTGCACACACATCATTACATTATGACATAACATGTCATGTCTGAAATAACACTCCATCTCACCGTTATACATTTTTTTAATTATGAGACCTCAATGGAAGACAGACAAACAAGTCTTCCAAACTCTGCTTTTCCAGTTTACAGATATAATTAGCCCTTCCATGGTCTTAACGATCAAGTCCCACTGTTGATCTCACTGGGTCAAATTGATCCGGCTTGTTAAATCACAGTTCAATAGTCACAATTTGCAAATTTTCTTCCCAACAACTTTTTATTTTATTTTTTTTATCATCAATAACTAACCTTTCACTAATTCACAAAAGTAAACTGTACTAATTTTATATACAGTAAATGCTTTAAATTTACATTATACACTCACTGAGAACTTTATTAGGAACACCTGTACACCTACTTATTCATGCAATTATCTAATCAGCCAATCATGTGGCAGCAGTGCAGTGCATAAAACATTGCAGATATGGGTCAGGAGCATCAGTTAATGTTCACATCTACCATCAGAATGGGGAAAAATGTGGCATGATTGTTGGTGCCATACGGGCTGGTTTGAGTATTTCCGTAACTGCTGTTCAACTGGGTAGGGTTGCACCAGTTGTGCATAAGTTCTCATTTAAGTTAGGACGTAAAGTTCACACTAAGGGCTTAGTAACTACTAGTTAGTTTGTAACTAAGTCAGTGCTTAATTTGGTTGCACCACCTGTTCTTAAGGCAAGACTTAACTAGTAGGTCGTAAGCTCTCCATAAAGTAATAAAGTAAGCCTTCAAATTTGTACACAGAAGTATTAAAAAGCTGTGCATTTCAGTTTTATCGTTACGGTTGATGTTCAAACCTTGTAACCCATAACTGTCAGCTGTAATAAATTAAATCCCCATTAAAATATGATACGTAATAAAAGTAGATTTGATAAAGAGTATATTTGCCCTGTGTAAATAACAATAAATAAATAATAAAATAAATGCTCAATAAATGCTGATTTCATCTGAATTATTTTAGAGAAAAAAAAAAAAAAAACAGCAGGTTGATTAATTTTCTTTCTTTCAGGAGGCAGGTAGTTATATTCTTTCACCAGTTCTGAGCTGTTTCTCACTCTCTCCCCACAGACTGTGTCTCCATGTGAAGTTTAACCTATTATAAACATGTGAATAATTCAGCATGTGCTTCCTCCATCTGATTTTTCTCCATGTCTCTCTGCTCTCTCTTCTTGAGGCATTTAGATTAAAATTCATAGCCTGCTCACTGCACACTCCATATGAACTACTCCCATTTCAATTATGCACATGTTGATAGAGGTCTTTGCTGTTTGATTGGGTGATTAAGCTCTCATGTTTTCATGTGTTGCTATAAATATTTACATGTGTGACTAAGTTGACATCTTAAAGTTTCATCTGAAGCTTCGGTGGGACAAGTCATTGCTGTATTATTGTTATTATTATTATTATATATTTCAGCTACTCCAGATACTGTAGATCTATGCTCAAAAAACTGAATAAAAACAATATAAAGAGATATTAATTCGCAAAACCTTGCAACGACCTTCTGCTTCCTCAGTATTCAAACAACACTTTCACTTATCAAATTGTTAAATAATGTGGATCAATGGTGTTGTTGTGATCAAGCAATTGAAACCCCAGTCAACAGATATCAAGGCCACACTATTTCCATCCTTCAATTCTGATTTTTACACTATTTCACTGAAGAAAAGAAATGCAACCTTGATAGACGGATTGGAACAGAAATTGGATGTGAGGCCTAACAAAATTTAAAAACTGTTCTTGGCAGTATACAAATGAATGGTTTGAAAATTACATTTTAGTTCAAGGCAAACAGGCTGATAGAAGCCAGGCAACAACGTCTTTGAAACAGAGGCATTCTGCCTGAAGGAAACAGGAAATGAAGCCACACTTGAGAAGAACTGTGAAAATATAGACTGTTGATTGGGTGGAGCATCAAGACCAGCGTGGGAGAATCAGAGCAAGGCCTTTGATCGAGCAATGCAAAGAACGTCAAGTAGAAATGAATGCAGAGAATCTAAGATAGACTGTTTGTTTTTATATAAACCAAAGAAATCTCCCTCGGGATAAAGAAATGTCATGAAATTTCACTTTTTGGATTTGTAGATCACCATCAACTTCGGAGTGCCTGAATAAAAGAGAAGCTCGGTTCAGGTGCAGTGAACCGTAGAAATAAACTGCCTAACACAATCTATCATCCTTTTCCTTCTCCCTTACTGAATAAATATTCTCAGAGTTGCAAAAAAACAATGTCAAGACGCCCGTATTTGTATTAACTGCGGCAAAAGCAGATCCTGGATTCCCTCACAAATTGTTTGGCAGTGTCTAGACGTTGTGCTCTGAGCTGTGCTGCTGGGGAAAAAAGTTGGAAAAAAGGAAGAATTTTAATGAGCGCAGCACTGTGCAACACTGACATTAAGCATAATGCATTTCACCCTGTAGCAATCCTACAAAACGATCCATGATAAGGAAGAATTTCTTTGTTTGCATAGATAGACTTTTGAATAAGGTTACCCCTGTAGAGCTGTAACTTTAAACAACAAGCTCATTATTTGGCAGGAAATAATTTTGGATAATAATAGTGCTGGAAAAAACAAATAATTTGAGTGAATCGGTTTCTTTGGACAGTTCAAGTAAATGAACCGTTTAAAATAAACAATTCCCTTATAATTAGTGTTGGGAACTCGGATTTCGGGAGTCGGATCTTTCGGATGGTTCATGTAAATGAACTACAGTAGCTCACGTAAATGATTCACTGATTCACTTAAGCCTCGCACAGCCTTAAAGGCCTTCTTTTTTTAAGTGAAATTTTTAGTTAATTTTTGCAGTTTATCAGTATATTCGATTCAGTTATATAAATTAGGACATTTCCTAGTTCTATTAGTGCATTTGAAGTATAAATGCATTTTCAATTTAATGTTATCACCTTACGAAAATTAAGCATGGTTTTACGATATATTAGTAATATTGTAGTAACCATGACAGTAACCATGGCAAATACCATGGTTAAACTGTGGTTACTGTAGTAAAATGCTCATTTTCATTTGAGAATGTCACCCTAATATCAGGTGATATTGAATTCTGCAATCAGAAATTTTGATTGCATAATTAAATCATATCTTTTGATTGTTATATATATAAAAATATTTTCACTAGTAGTGTAGCTAACTACTTAAAAATAAGATTAGCTTGACTGTAGTTAAAATACTTTAAGTTATGAATAGCTTATAGCTTGGGAAGCTTCCGTTTCAAAGTAACCAACAGTGGTGTAGTTACTGTATATTAAAAGTTAAGGGCACAACAACACTGCTGTGTATTATCAAAGTAATCACCGATTGCAACTTAACCCAGCCAAGACCGAACTCCTTGTCTTTCCAGCCAACCCTGCTGTTGAACACAACATCACCGTGCAGCTGGGTGCAACTACAGTAACGCCTTCCAAAATAGTCAGAAATCTAGGCGTAACCATCGATAACAAACTAAATTTCACAGACCACATCTCAAAGACCGCAAGATCATGTAGATTTACACTCTACAATATCAGGAAGATAAGACCCTTCCTCTCTGAACATGCCACACAACTTCTTGTTCAGTCACTTGTCATAACTAGACTGGACTATTGTAATGCTCTCATTGCAGGCCTCCCTTCATGTGCAATTAGACCCCTGCAAATGATCCAGAATGCAGCAGCACGTCTGGTCTTTAATCAACCAAAGAGAGTGCATGTTACACCATTCCTTGTCTCTCTTCACTGGCTACCGGTTGATGCACGCATCAAGTTCAAGGCTCTGATGCTGGCATACAAAACAGTCACTGGGTCTGCTCCAGCATACCTAAAATAATTTCTGCAGAGCTATGCGCCCACTAGAAGCCTGCGGTCGGCTAAGGATTGTCGCCTTGTTGTACCAACACAAAGAGGCACCAAAACACTTTCCCGGACATTCTGCTTCATCATACTACATTGGTGGAATGACCTTCCCAACTCCATCCGTGAAGCTGACTCACTTTCTGTCTTCAAAAAATGGCTAAAAACACATCTTTTCCATGAGCACTTAACCAGTCACTAAAAAAAAAAAAAAAAAAACAATTTCCTTGTTGCACTTTAATCTGTTTTGAATGCTATTCTGATGCTAGCAAAACTTTGTAATATGGCACTTTTTCGTACCACTGTTTCCTTAAGATGATTTGATTATGTGTTCCTCTTTTTTTTATGTCACTTTGGATAAAAGCGTCTGCCAAATGAATATATGATAAATGACATATTCAAGCCGTAAACTCATTTTCTACTCATGAAAAAAAAACATTCTTCTTATAATTTTTTAAATGGAAAATCAAGTGGCCAAAATAAATTTTTATTTGTATAGCGTTTTTCACAACAGACAAACAAAGCAGCTTTACAGAAAATCATGCTTTAACAGAAAATGAAACTGTAATATATATAAAGTCTTAAGAGTCATCACTGTGTAGTTTTATTAAATATGATTGTAAATTGTGTATAAAAATAACGATCCCGGAGTTCTGCGAAGGGCATCAATTTGGCCAGCCGTGATAATGCCCTGATAATACCAATATTAGTTATTTGTGTGCAGTGCATGTCATGGTTTAAACATGACTGTAAATTGAAGTATAAAAATAAATAATCAAATAATTAAATAATAATTGTATTTAGAACCCCAGTGCGCAAGCCGAAGGCGACTGTGTCAAGGAATACAAAACTCCATAAGATGTTGGTTAATGGAGAAAAATAACCTCGGGAGAAACCAGGCTCACTGTGGGGGCCAGTTCCCCTCTGGCTAAACAGCATGAATATAATGCCAATATTAGTTATTTATGTGCAGTGCAAGTCATTTACTAAAATTAGTAAACTAAGTAAGTGTTAAGGGCCAGTGTTTAAACAAAGGTTTTGTATGAACTGTAAGATTAATGACTAATGTCTTTGAAGTTCATCCCAGATTAACTGCAGAAGTACACATAGATGCATTGTCCATTGTTAGTTGGCTGATGAATGATTTTGTTGGCAATTCATTGGTAGTCTATGTATTCCATTTTAAGAGTGTAGTCCATCATTAGACCAAGGTGATGCAGGCAGAGATCAGTGAGGTGCATCGCAGTTCAACCTGCAGGTCATTTCGCTGTCCAAGTCCAAGATTTAGTCAGTGGCATATGAAGTATCCCATGTCTTATGGTTGGAGCTGGCATCAGCTCATCCCCTGATGTCCATCGTAATAGACTGAAGAGATGTCTGGCTGTTGTTTGTTCCAAATTGCATATAGACTGCATATAATATATGGTGTTTTACCATTAGGTGCACATCCACTAATGTGGCAAGCTCCCATCATTTCATTCTGTTTTTTGGAGAAAAAATATTTTATTCTCAGCTTTCAAATTATGTCAATTTTATCAACAAATGTTGTTTTGATGCTCTTAAATGTTGTGTGTAACAGATCGCAGTAGCTACTGTTACGACCCACTCCAGTCTAGTGTTGGGGAGGAGTAACAAAAAGGTATGGGATTTCCCTTCTCCCGTCCCAGCACTCAAAAAGCAGTCAACTGTAAAAGTGAAGCAATACTTTATTTAATCAAAAACAGAAAAAAAAAAATATAAATAAATGGAAGTCTCAAAGGCTTCAGGAGGAGGCAAGGCCAAAACAACAAACAAAATGGGGAGTCAAAATTAACTTGCCTACAAAAGAAAATGCTAATAAATATCATACATACTCTAACTCCCTCTCTAACTAAAAACAGGAGAAAAGAAAAAAGATTAAACAAAATGGCACCTACCTCCCTACTGCTTCCTTATTTTAAATCTATTTAAATATTTACAACAGTTTTTAAATAAAAAGATTAAGTGTTTAACAACAACAATGAACGACTGGTATCAACCACACTTAAATAATCCACAGATGTCATACAAAAATAAATAAAAAATACGTCCTGGGACGTAACATTGGTCTGGGGGTATGATTCTTGATTGGGCAAAAGGTCCCGGGTTTATATCCCGGACAAGCCCCCAATTGTTACGACCCACCCCAGCCTAGACTGGGGAGGACTTAACAATTGGGGGCTCATCCGTCCCTCTTTGTTTGTGAGCTATGGTTTAGTTGTTGGTTTGTCTCGACATGGTCACAGGATCTGTCAAGCTGCGTGTGCGCTCAAAGTTACCTGTTGGCAGTGTCCGCCTTATCCTTGGGAATGACCTTGCAGGTGGTGAAGTATTTCCCCGGCCAGTTGTTGTACACAAACATAGTGCTAGTGAGCATCCTGACATTTCTAGTCAGTTTCCCTCTGCATTCCCTGCCTGTGTGGTGATGCATGCACAATCGCAAAAGTTCAGAGATTTTGTTGATCTCTCTGAACCTTTACTGATTTCCCAATCAAATCCTGTAGAGTGTAAACAGTTTGAAATTGGCTCAGAACCTGTTGAGTCAGCTGTAACACAAGAGATCCCCTTAAAAGTCAGCAGAGAACAACTGACCAAGTAAAAATCTGACCCCAATGTGATCAAGAGAAAGTAAAATGGCACTGATTATATCAAATGTACCCCATATCACAAATGCACTTTTAAGAGTCTATGGTGCTTAAAATTTAATGTGGCTACAAGTTGTTGCCTAATGCTGTTGTTGAAAGTGTTGGTTGACTTTGTTTACAAACCCTTGGTTTGTAAATTTAGTGGTGGGGATATTACGTCCCATTCAACAAGTAACACTACGTCCCATTCAACAATTAACACTATGCCACATGGAACAACTAACACTACCTATTCAAACGGAGCAGGGCGCAACGCTCTCTCTCCGACTTACAGCATGAAAACAACATGAATGAACAACAGAGTATGTTCAAAGATACAATACAACTATCTAAAATGTGTCAACACTCACACAACAGCAATCGCCCAATCTGTTAATGTTGAAATTAGTTAGTTAGTAACCTTTATTTAACCAGGATATACATTTATTGAGATAAAAATCTCTTTTACAAGAGTGACCTGTCCAAGAAGTCAGCACTGACAAAAATGACAGATAACATAACATGAAAGTACAATTTACACCCTCACCCCTGCCAAAAAGAAAGACAAACAAACAAAACTAAATGATAAAAATAAATCAACCAGTGACATGCTTTTCTTGTGCTTTGGATCTGTGCCTACTGTATGCACACAGCATGCACACACACCAAGCGACAATCGAGCGCACAGTCTATTTTCAGCAATCTGCATCATCATAACCGTACATTTTTAAAGTATTTTTGCAAGCCCTTGTGATATGCATATTGCTATATGTAAATTACGATATTTCAGTTCCATCCTGGCTTTTTTTTAACACTCCTCGGTTAATTTAACATGAATCAGTTTCCTCTGCCCTGCAATAAAACAGGTGGTACTCTGTTATTCTCTTTCAAATCTCTAAGCAGGGATATAGTCAAAAACTCAAGTCAATTAGCAAAAATCCTCTGCGTTGCACCCGGCCCCTTATGTTACCGCTCGTTGATTTAGCTGAGATGTAGGCATGTCTCCTTAGAGCTGGATAAGGTCATTGAGCATAATCCTACAAGTGAATTTAATTTCAGCTTGCACTTTTAAATTAAATAATTTAACTCCCACCTCCTAATCACAGAGGAGAGCAGATATGCATGCTAATTGCACAGGATAACATTACTGATAAGGCTTAGGCTGACTCTTAAGGGAGCTTTGAGGAAAGAGCTGTACAAATGGTTCATCCAATCAGATGGGCTAATCACAGGGACAGAGAACACCCAGAGTGTCATGTAGACACTGGCCTCAACAGATGTCAAATGAATTACATAACGTAGGAGTCTTTGTGGTTTAATGGAGACATATAATGGTAAATAGGATTTCCCTTGCTCTTTAGATATTAAGCTCAATGTACTTCGTGGACATACTCTAGTGTGTATAATGCACGGCTCTCTTCCCAGTCCACCCAAATCATTAATGGTAAACTTCTATGCTGGAAAATATAATAATAATAATAATAATAATAATAAACAATAGTAAAAAACAAAACAAAAAAGTATTACTATTTTTTGTGAGGAAAAAAGAAAAGAATAAGTCAACAGTGTATGTGGATTACTGGTGGGGGTGGGGATGGGGGGATTTCTGCAAAAGTGCAGAATACAGGCCCTTTATTTAGAATAACAAAAGATTAAAATATAGAATGATGTTGATTCTTTTCTGTATGATACAATACAAAGTTTGACAAAGTTTGTCTGATGCATATCCTGATACATATTAATGTATATCTAAAGCTTTTTGTAAGAGAGTAACTTCATTTTAAAATGCTGAGTTGCTAAGTCTGTCTGTTCATAAATATTAAGTCCATTTTGCAAAGAGCGTGCAACATAACTTTTATGTTGCAAGTTGCTTTGACTTTATATGAAATACGTAGTCAAGTTGAAAGGAATATATTGCAACTGAAGTGTTCAAGCTTTGGGGCTTGTTCTTTTGCAATGCAAAAAGATGCAATTAAAAGGTAATAAATGCCTCAGTGCTGAAATTAATTTCAAGGAATATTCCCTCCTCTTGGCATTGACTTACAAGGCGAGGTATGTGGGCTGATTCTGTAGCGAGAGCCCAAGGATTTTAAATAACCCTGTATGTATGGAGGAGCCTACTTCTATACTGCATGGAATATCCCAGCTATACTCTTTCTTTCTAACCTTTAAATAGAAGCATTATCAGACTCTCCTACTCACTGCATCACATGTCACTTCTCTGATTCCTTTTGAAACAGAGACTGAAAAGAACAAAAGTTAGCCTTCAATTAAATAAGAGAGTGAATTATAAAGGGGGTGCCAATAGAGTCATCTGAGTTACTAAGTTACAAAGCCTTTTAAATACAGGTGTACACCTACTGTAAATGGTAGCAGATAGTTAAATGCCATTATCAGTTTGAAATGAAAACTAAAACACAGAGTGCATGAAATCAGTGTTGTCTGTTTACTGCTTTCAAATATGTGACTGTCTTTAAATTGTTTCTAATCGAGGTCAGTTGATTACCATAGACAATTCCAGGTTTAAAGAGACTTCATCTTGATTAGGAAACGATCCTTGAAATTCTGTTGTGATACCACAAAAATAAATAAAATTATAGTGTGTAAATAAACATGCATGTTTACATCTTATACTGTACAATTTGCAATCATAGAGATGCCAATTTTATGATTTTTTATGAATGTTTAACCACATAAATATTTTTTTTCTACAAAGAATTCACATTTTTCAATTAGCAGGCACTTAAGCAACTCACAAATTATTAAAAGCATAAGCCATTTTTTTAAACGAGAGCAAACAAAATTAGTGTATGCAGAGAAATTTAAAGTAATTGTTCACCCAAAAAAGTAAATTGTGTCAATTTTCTTGACTCTATGTCATTCTATCCCTATATTATTTATCTTTCTTCCATGTTGCCATATTTGATTTTGAGAGCTGAGAAAAAAAAGATTTTCAATGAATAACAACTTAAATTTAAGTCTGTACATCACACAAAGCTATCACATGGCTTCAGAAGATGTGGACTATGTAGCGCACAAGCCATATGGACCACTTTTATGATATTTTCATGGTGCATTTGTGTCATTTTGGAGCTTGGCATTATAAATCATCCATTTAATTTGCATGGAAAACAGATGCTCTGACTGACACGGATCCTTCTGACCCACCTACCAATTTCACTCAACCCTCTCAGTCTCCTGAGTACTGATCACCCACACATGCCTCCAATCATTGCATCAATCAAACCCTCTATATAAACCTCACTCCCCTTCCATTCTGTGTCTGGTCTCAACTTCGTGTACAGACTCACTTACCTGTATCTCCAGCGTTAATGGTTCCTCTCCAGCAACTCTGCTACTCCAAACGTTTCCTCTCCAGCGACTCCAGTGTCCATCTCCTCAATGCAAGCTTCGTTGTTGCAAACCCTCCACCTCAAGAAAAGTCACCATCACTAGCATTAGTCTTCATCACGTAAACTATCACCACTGCAACCCAGTACTGTCACGTCATCACTTACCTGTTGTCTTTGTTTGTGTGTCAACAAATACCTGCTTGGGTTCAAACATCATCCTCGAGTCTGAGTATACGTTACAGAAGACCAGACCGACAAGAATCATGAAACCAGCAGGTCCGGATCCCATCCAGGAGCTGGTTGACACACTAAGGCGTGCACTCACTCAACCCACTAATCCCTTGGCTTCACCCGCTCCCAGCACTTCTGCAATTTCTTCACCGATCTACTCCGCCAGTCCCGTGGTCAATCCAGCACCCTTCTCAGGATCGGAGGAGGACTGCGGTGGTTTCCTACTCCAATGTTCGCTCGCCCTTGAGATGCAGCCGCATCGATTCCCCACTGAGCGGTCGAAGGTGGCCTACATCACCTCCTTGCTGTCTGGAAGAGCACTTCAATGGGCCGATTCACTCTGGGAACAGAAAAGTCCAGTAATACAGTCTCTTGATAGCTTCGTTCAGTACTTTAAGGAGGTGTTTGGAAGTTCTGAGGGTGACACATCAGCTGCTGAACAGCTTCTCAAACTTCGTCAAGGTCAGTCCTCTATTTATGACTATGCTTTAAAGTTCCATATTCTGGCAGCATCTAGTGGCTGGAATGAGTCTGCTCTACTGACCACTTATCGCCATGGACTCGATCCCAAACTGCGGCTGCATCTCTCATCATACGACAATACCATGGGGCTGGAGCACTTCATTCAATTATCCATCAGAGTAGCCAACCGGATGAAGAGCTGCCTCAACGAATTACCCACCTTGCAGTCCCTGCCTTTCCCTTCACTGAGGTCCCCTCTCCACTCTCCAGAACCAAGCAGTGAGCCCATGCAGATGGATGCTTTTCTCTTTCCACTGTAGAGCGCCAACGCCGGCTGAGCCAGGGTCTGTGCCTGCACTGTGGTGGTAAGGGACACGTAATCTCTCTGTGTCCCACTTGACCTCCCCGTCCTCAGGTGAGCCACCTGACCACAACTATGGTCAGTACTTCTCCTTTAGTAACCTGTGTAACGGTTACAACTCCTAATATCTCTCTTTCACTACTCGACTCAGGCTCGGCCGTCAACTTCATCTCTGATGCGCTCTGTCACCAACTCCAGCTTCAAAAATGACCCTGCGAACACAAGCTTCAATCCACTCCATAATTGGCAAGCCCTTAGGAAGCAGTTTTATTCGTCACTGCGTGGGTCCTGTAAAACTCTGGGATGGCTGCATAACGAAGACATCACTCTACTGGTTCTGGAGAATTCCACCGCAGACATTATACAACTTATACAACATTCTCCAGTCATCTCCTGGGTTTCCGGCGACATCCTGAAATGGGGGCCTCAGTGTTTCCCTGCCTGCTTCCCAAACTGCTTCACTCACAGACCCTGCATACCCATCAGAAACTCTTCCCCTCTCAATGTCAACACCACCACCATTGAGATCCCTGCCAGTACAACCCCTCTGGAGATCCCTTCCTGTTATTCACACTTCCAGGACATCTTCTGTCCTTTACATGCCTTACAACTACCACCTCATCGACCATGGGACTGTGCGATAGACCTCCTCCCTGGTGAGCCAGTGCCCCGTGGCAAAGTCTACCCACTTTCCATTCCTGAGCAGAAGGCCATGGAGGATTATATCAAGGAAGCTCTCAGCCAAGGTTACATCCGACCTTCATCTTCCCCTGCTGCTTCGAGTTTCTTCTTCGTGGCTAAGAAGGACGGAGGCCTATGCTCTTGTATTGATTACCGCTCCCTCAACAGGATTACGGTTAAGTTCCGGTACCCACTTCCCCTCGTCTCAGCTGCCTTGGAACTGTTGAGAGGAGCCACTGTTTTCACCAAGCTGGACCTTCGTAGTGCTTACAACCTCATTCAAATACAGAGGGGAGACGAGTGGAAGACAGCCTTCGTGACTCCTACAGGCCACTACGAGTACCGGGTGATGCCGTATGGCCTGGTCAATTCCCCCTCCGTGTTCCAAGGCTTCATGAATGAGGTGTTCTGTGAGTATCTCCAACGATTCATCCTCTTCTACGTTGATGACATACTGGTGTACTCTTGGAACATGACCGACCATCGTCATCATGTAGCGCTCATGTTGGAAAAGCTGAGGGAATACCACCTGTACCTCAAGGCTGAGAAGTGTTCTTTCCACCAGACATTCCTCCAGTTCCTTGGCTACATCATCAGCCTGGAAGGCATTCGGATGGACGAGGGGAAGGTAACAGTGGTGCAATCCTGTCCCAGTCCAACCACCATCAAGGAGCTCCAGCGACTCCTAGGGTTTGCCAACTTCTACCACTGCTTCATCATGAACTACAATACCCTCACATCCCTGCTGACCTCTCTTCTCTGATCCAAACCCAAATCTCTCTCCTGGACCTCTAAAGATTCACACGCCTTCCAACTCCTGAAGGATGCCTTCACCTCCTCTCCACTCCTTGTACACCGATTCAAATAAACCATTTATCGTTGAGGTAGACGCCTCCACCAGTGGCGTAGGAGCAGTCTTGTCTCAGCAGCAGGGGAAACCACCGCTACTTCATCCATGTGCCTTCTTCTCCAGGAAACTCTCCCCAATGGAGCAGAACTATGGCATCGGGAACTGAGAGCTGTTGGCAATTAAACTGGCCTTGGTGGAGTGGCAGCATTGGCTGGAGGGAGTGCAACATCCATTCCTGGTGCTCACAGACCACAAGAACCTCGAGTATCTCAGAGAGGCTCATCACTTAAACCCCCGCCAGGTGAGATGGGCCCTCTTCTTCACTCGCTTTAACTTCACCATCTCCTATTGTCCAGGTGACAAGAACTCCAAGGCAGATGCCCTTTCCCGCCTTTACGCTCCAGAGAAAGGCTCCGAGGAACTGCATACCATTTTACCACCACATGTCATAGTAAGTCCCATTCAATGGTCCCTGGATGATAGCATCCGCGAAGCCTCAGCCACTGAACCAGCTCCATCGGGATGCCCTACCAACAAGACCTATGTACCCTCCTCTCAACGTCTCACACTCATCGACTCCGTACACTCCTCCTTGGGCACTGGTCACCCTGGGACCAATAGGACCCTCTTGCTTATCCAGGAACAGTTCTGGTGGCCCCACATGGTTCAAGATGTCAGAAGGTTCGTCCAAGGATGCCCAGAATGTGCTATATCCAGAACACCATGACAATTACCGGCTGGCAAATTCCTACTGCTGCCTGTTCCTCGCCGACCCTGGTCACATCTAGGGGTTGACTATATCACTGACCTTCCTCCCTCTGAAGGTTATACCTGCATGCTGGTAGCTATAGACTGTTTCTCCAAAGCCTGCAAATTGATCCCCCTCAATGGTCTGCCCACCGCTCTGGAGACCGCAGAATACCTCTTCAACCACATGTTTCGGAACTATGGGATCCCTGAAGACATCGTTTCCGACCGTGGTCCCCAATTCATCTCCAGAGTCTGAAGAGCTGGTTACCACCCGCAGAGTAATGGGCAGACAGAAAGCAAGATTCAGGAAGTAAGCCGTTTCCTTAGAACCATCTGTCATCGCCAGCAGAACCGCTGGAGTCGCTTCCTGTCCTGGGACAAGTATGCACAGGACTCCCTTCTTCAACCCTCCACCAACCTCACACCCTTCCAGTGCATACTCGGTTACCAACCGCCTCTCTTCCCCTGGTCTGGCGAACCATCTGACGTCCCAGCAGTCGACCATTGGTTCAGAGAAAGCGAGAGGGTCTGGGACTTAGCTCACCACCACCTGCAACAGGCAGTGCGCCGCTAGAGATTTCACGCTGATGCCCGAAGATCTTCTCCTCCCACCTACCAACCTGGGCAAAAGGTGTCAGGGACATCAGGCTGCATCTCCCCTGCAAAAAGCTTCCCAATCAACAGACAGATCAACCCAGTCACTTACCAGCTCCATCTCCCTCCCCAATATCGCATACATCCCACCTTCCACGTCTCACTGTTAAAACCTTACCACCCCTCTCTCTCTCCTCAGAACCTGATCCTGTGACGACACCCCCCCCCCCAACCCCAGCCACTTGTCTTGGAGGACAGACCGATCTATGCAGTCTGAGACATTCTGGACTCCCGATGTCACAGGGGTCGTCTCGAATACTTCATAGATTGGGAAGGTTATGGCCCAGAAGAGAGATCTTGGATTCCTCGAGACGACATCCTGAACCCGACCCTACTCTCCAACTTCGACAACGCACATCCTTATCGTCCAGCTCTGCGTGAACGGGGTCGGCCACGGTGTCGGGAAGCACGTCCCTCTGGAGAGGTCCGTGGGGGGGGGGGGAGTAATGTCACGGATCCTTTTGACCCTCCTACCAATTTCACTCAACCCTCTCACTCTCCTGAGTACTGATCACCCACACCTGCTTCCAATCATTGCATCAATCAACCCCTCTATATAAACGTCACTCCCCTTCCATTCTGTGTCTGGTCTTAACTTCATGTACAGACTCACTTACCTGTATCTCCAACGTTAATGATTCCACTCCAGCGACTCTTCTACTCCAAACGTTTCCTCTCCAGTGACTCCAGTGTCCATCTCCTCAACGCAAGCTTCACTGTTAAACCCTCCACCTCAAGGAAAGTCACCATCTCTATCAGCATTAGTCTTCATCACGTAAACTATCACCACTGCAAACCAGTACTGTCACGTCATCACTTACCTGTTGTCTTTGTTTGTGTGTCAATAAATACCTGCTTGGGTTCAAACATCATCCTTGAGTCTGAGTATACATTACACTGACATTCTGCCTAATGTCTCCTTTTGTGTTTCACGAAAGAAAGAAAAATATATGGGGTTGGGCCAACATGATTACAAGTTGAGTAAATTATAATAAAATCTTCATTTTCTGATGAACTGTTTCTTTAATTGGTCATAAAACACAATGAGGGACCATAACAAGGTTCCTGTGTTGCTTCCTTTTTTTTTTTTACCTTTTTTTTTTAATTACTTTTACTACATTCAGGGAGATGTACTGTAATTTATATGTAAAAAGATTATTAAAATAAGCAATTTGTATCATTACCAATATTAGTAGACAATGTTCTCTTCTGATTGTTTACTATGAGCTTTGTGCTGGTCAATTTTGGTCCCAGGGGTTAATTTTCATCAAACAAACTTTTAATAAATTTTTTATTTATTTTTTTGTTATATGAGGGTCATTAAAACTATATTGATGATTTCAATATACAGAATTTATTGGATATCATTTTCCAATCAAGCTATACATTTGCCAAATTATGCAAAAAGTATGAAAATTGTATTTAATATTGTGTGTATTTAGGATATTATTATTATTGTTATTATTTTTATAAAAAAAAAAAAAAAAAAGCATTAAAAATGTAATTTTCATCACCATAATTTCCACGACGGAATTATTAAACACAATACATAATTTAATATATGTGCTGGAAATGCCACTGTGATGGGAATTTTCATTACTTTAAGGAAAAAATAACAAAAATGACATTAATCTCCTGTGATACATGTACACAGGGGTGTAACTACACATTTTCGAGTTTATGCAGGGGTGCACATTCCAGGGGGGATGGGGGGAGGTAACCCCCCCAATACTCAAAACAAGCAAGTACAACCCCCCCAGTATTTATACCATGATCAATGGAAACATGTAAATTCTTCATACTGTAACCCCCCCAATGTTCAAGCCAAATCTACACCCTTGAATATGTGTGCGACACTAACTTTCACGCCCCTTGTATTTGTCGAGCAGGTGAGTGCCACCCCCTTATCAGCGTTGAGCACGGGAGGGTCCGATTGCACCCCCTTTAGTAAGCCGCCGGTACCCCTATGCGTTGCATACATGGTTTTTGCACCTCTGCATGTACATACACTGTTGGACATGTTAGTAGACCAAAAAAAAAAAAAAAAAAAAAAAAAATTACAAATTATTAACAAGACTTTGTAGAAACCACAGTGCTAAAAATGCTGAAGAAACAAGTTGAAGAAACAATATTGTAGACCGAGTACAATTGGAACAGAGGGAGAGTTGAAACACTGTAAATATTTCCCTTACAATGCAAGGTTGAACTTTCATTTTCAGTATGCTTATTCAAATTAGCATCATCTCTCTGAGTGGAAAATTTGAAGAACATTGTCCACATTAATGAGAAATTATTAAAGAACATCAATTTTTTTTTTTTTTTTTTTAAATCTTTTTTTTTAATCATTTTTCTTACTCCTCTTTAATTGTGAATAAATCATTATTTCTGAATGACCATTGCTTGTTGTAATTATTGATTTGTCTACCTTCAGTTAATGTAGTTTGGGACATCAAAGGTCACAGAGAAAATCAGGCAAACATGCAAAATGATCAGCGAAGGGACAGAGGGGGCACAAGGGACAACTGTACCTGTCGCATAAGAAACATGGTTGCCAATGCTCTTTCTGGAGTTTTGTTAGCTTTTATCCACTTAATGAATTAATTTGTTTTGCTTATTTATCACAGACAGACAGACAGACAGGCGGAAAGACAGATGATAGATAGATAGATAGATAGATAGATAGATAGATAGATAGATAGATAGAATTATGCAGTGTAAATGATTTTGTAAAGTAGATTGTCCAAAAATATGATTATAAATGTGTATTCTTGTTTGTTTGCATATTTGTGCATGCCACAGGATGCCTTGAATGAGGGTGAGGAAAACTAAGAGAGTATTTCCAGCTGATGTGTTAGAAATTATACAAATGCAAATATATATATATATATATATATATATATATATATATATATATATATATATATATATATATATACAGAGAAAGAGAGAGAGAGAGAGAGAGAGAGAGAGAGAGAGAGAGTTGAAGTCAGAAGTTTACATACACTTAGGTTGAAGTCATTAAAACTCATTTTTTAACCAAACCACAGATTTAATATTACCAAACTATAGTTTTGGCAAGTCGTTTAGGACATCTACTTTGTGCATGACACAATACATTTTTCAATAAACTGTGCCTTTAAGCAGCTTGGAAAATTCCAGAAAATGTTGTCAAGCCTTTAGACAATTAGCTTCTGATAAGAGGTGTACTGAATTTGAGGTGAACCTGTGGATGTATTTTAAGGCCTACCTTCAAACTCAGTGCCTCTTTGCTTGACATCATGGGATAATCAAAAGAGATCAGCCAAGACCTCAGAAAATAATTGTGGTCCTCCACAAGTCTGATTCATCCTTGGGAGAAATTTCTAAATGCCTGAAGGTACCACATTCATCTGTACAAACAATAGTACATAAGTATAAACACCATGGGACCACGCAGCCATCATACCGCTCAGAAAGGAGACGCATTCTGTCTCCTAGAGATGAATCTAGTTTTGTGAGAAAAGTGCAAATCAATCCCAGAACAACAGAAAAGGACCTTGTGAAGATGCTGGAGGAAACAGGTAGACATGTATCTATATCCACAGTAAAATGAGTCCTATATTGACATAACCTGAAAGGCTACTCAGCAAGGAAGGAGCCAATGCTCCAAAACCTCCATAAAACTCCAGACTACAGTTTGCAAGTGCACATGGGGACAAAGATCTTACTTTTGGAGACATTTCCTCTGGCCTGATGAAACAAAAATTGAACCTTTTGGCCAGAATGATCATCAAGGCAGCATCATGTTGTGGGGGTGCTTTGCTGCCGGAGGGTCCGGTGCACTTCACAAAACTTCTGGAGGAATGGGCCAAAATTCCAGCAACTTATTGTGAGAAGCTTGTGAAAGGCTACCCAAAATGTTTGACCCCAGTTAAACAATTTAAAGGCAATGCTACCAAATACTAACAAAGTGCATGTAAACTCCTGACCCACTGGGAATTAAATAAATAATATAAGCTGAAATAAATAATTCTCTCTACTATTATTCTGACATTTCACATTCTTAAAATAAAGTAGTGATCCTAACTGACCTAAGACAGGGAATGTTTTCTAGGATTAAATGTCAGGAACTGTGAAAAAACTGAGTTTAGATGTATTTGACTAAGGTGTATGTAAACTTCTGACTTCAATTTATATATATATAAAGGGGGAATCTGGCATCCTCGTGGTGAACGGGGCTCCGTGAAAGGGGCGGGGTAGTGTTCCTAGGAAAGCCCAGGCACTGGGTCAGTCGGCCGCTCATGCTCCTCTCCAAAGTTCACGGCGCATGGGGCGGCGGCATCACTGGAGGCCTGTCTTCCCAGGCCCGTGGCAAGCGTGAGGGGAAGGCGGCCTGGCATCTAGCCCGTCGGCAGCAACGTGAGCTGTTCACCCCCAGCGACTCATTACAGCATCCGGGGGTCCGAAGAACGGGTCCAGTAGCGCGTCCACTTGTCCGATCCCTCCCAGCTCTGGTCCTGGGCATGCGAGGATGCCAGTGTGTGCACATATGGAGATTTGAAGCTCCCCGAGAAGAGGTGCACACTGCATTTTAAAGACAGCAGTGATGAAGCATTATCCCCATCAGGTGTGCTTCATTCACCGCTGACCAAACGAGGCTTATTAATTATGCACCTCTTCTCACTCTCCCGCCCAACTCCCGTCGTGAGCCTGGCTGAAGGGCGGCCCTAAAAGGCGGGGCGACGATGACGAGCCAGAGGGGCGGATCATTCACATATATATATACATATATATAATGGCCAGACTGGGCTTTTGATAACTCTGGGCTTTTCAAGCAAAAATGGGTCTTGTTTATCCAGCGAGTCATTTCGTAAGCTAATCTGCATCCCCTCTGCGTGGACACTAACCTGGGTCATATTAGCATCTTGCAGGTGGAGGCAATGGCAGCTCTGAGACATGAGCAGTGCCTATGACACATCGATGGGCTTTGTTGTTACTCTCAATGGCTTTTAGCTGGCAGCGCTGCTAACAGGTGCTGATCGTAGCTGCAGAGAAGGCGAGCGTTTTAAGTTTACCTGTTTAATGTGATTCCCTCCATTTTGAATGATTGCAGAAGTGATGTGCATTGTTTATCTGGCCAGGGTGGAAAAAAAAAAAAAAATCTATCGAATGTCTGCTGGCAGGGAGGGCTGCTTCAAAATCAAAGCTATAAAAAAAAAGTGATGTATGAGTGCAACATTGTCTATGACAGTCACATTGATGTGTGACAATATGGAGGGCTTTGGATCATATTTTTCTCGATCATATTCAGTAAGCAATCTGCCTCTCTTTTGGCTTATGAGCGATGAATCCTTTTGAATAAATCAAAATGAATAAACATGTTGCGACACAGATGTGAATTAAAAGAAACTCACTTGTCAAATTATGGTTTCTGACACATTTAGCAAAATAAGGCCTAGAGCTGAATAACACAATTTGTTTGGGTTGTGGATTTGTGTATGGAGTTTTAGGGTGTCTAGCACGGCAACTTTGATAAGTCTTGCGAAGGGCGTCAGTGAAATCAGGCTGTAGGTAAGGGAATGAAGTGGGGCATTCATCAAAAAAAGGTGGAGAACCACTGTTTTAGACTGAGACAAACTAACTAATAACACAACACATCATACAATCCAATTGCTATACTTAATGATATTTGTGCTGTTGTTTTCCAAACAAAATGATGTCACTTCATGGATGGTGATGTCATTATAGAATTGACTTTTGTTAAAGGGATATTACAAAAGAGTAAGAGGATGGAGTAATATTTAGGACATAGGAAAAAATTATAAATTCATTACCAATAAAACAGAGCTGTCAGTATTAACACGTTAACGCATAAGATTAATTAAAAAAAGTTGAACGCATCATTTTTTTCTTAATCGCAATTAATGCATTTACCATTAATACAGCATAAACCAGCATAAACACTTGTTGGAAGGGTGAACCTTTGCTATGCTTTTCATGTGGAGTTCAAAATGGCACTGGCACTGAAGCCCTGATGCGAATCATAAACATGGCTTCATGATTGCTGAACAAAGCAGATAGCCACAGTCTACCGGAAGTTTAATATTGTGGAGGATGAAAGTTTAAGAGATTTAATGCCAGTTGCAATGAATATGCAATATGTGGGGACTAGATCTTTCAGTTAGTCATACTGCCACTTAGACTTTGGGAAACGTTTAATGTTACTTGAATTGGTGCTATTTTAGTGTATTTCTATCATTATACTGTGGAAGGCTTTGTATGGTAAATGTTAATAAAGCATCATATTGTTACATATTGTTTTGTTTTATTTCCTAAGATGGAAATAAATGCATTTTAACAGAAAAAAAAAAAAGATATATATATATATATATATATATATATATATATATATATAGTGTCAGATTTCAGCACTTTCAAAATTATGCAATTAATCACAATTGAATTGATTGACAGCACTACAATAAAAATAATATTCTCAAGAGAGAAGGCAAAGCAGGGAGAAGGCAAAAAGTACAACATTTGCTCAAACCAAAGTAGTGAATTTATAATATAAAAGTCACCCCTCAGTCTGTCTCACGTTGCCAGAAGAACTGCTACGGTTTTCTTCTGGCACATTCACTCACATGCGTGTGGTAGTTTTAGTCCTTATCTAGCAACTTGTTAGCTGCTTTTTTTTTTTTTTTTTTTTTAAATAAACGGTGGCTTCAAAATTCACATTTGAGGTATGTGTAATTTATGTTATAGAACAAAACATCCAAATATCTTCAAGTAATGTTAACCACAGACCTTATTTAACTCATAAATTGAAAAGCCCCATTACGAAAAACCCATAGGAAATTCCAGAGGGAACTCATGGCAAATTAACTTTCAGCGTTCACCTACAAATTATTGTCATGGCCGAACAGCTATTTCATGCTGTAAGTAGACAACGTGGGAAAAAATTTCATCTGCCAGTGATGACCAACAGACAAATAGCTGAAAATGTGCACTGTAGAGAGTCTAAGTACAGCACAAAAAACGTGCCTCAAACGAAACTCTGAATGTCTTTCAAGTCAATATTTCATGTCATTAACCTAGAACGAACTAACTTGTATCAACCTGGAATCTTGTGAACAGGACCCTGTATCCAGGCAGACTGATAAAAGTCCTGTATGCTTTTACTCACGGAAGTTCCATCAAATGATGTCAAGTTTATTTAAGCAAATTTAAAAACAACCTCGGTTGACCAAAGTGCTTTACAATGAAAAAAAATTAAATTAAATTAAATTAAAAAAAATAAATCCTAACAATTACAAAACATTAATACAAGGGAAAAGAGATGAGTTTTGAGCAGAGATTAAAAAACCGACAATGTGGAAGCAGCTCTAACTGACACAGGCAAACTGTTCCAAAGCTTAGGGCCTGCCACAGCAAACGCTCGGTCCCCTCTGCGCTGTAGCCTGGATCTAGGGATATGTAGCAGCCGGCTATTAACTGATCTGGAAGGATTGTTTGTGCATAGTAAGTCTGTGAGATATTGTGGAGCTAAATTAAGAGATTTGTACACAATACAATTTTACAATCAATATGATATCTGACTGGCAACCAATGCAGAGAGCACAGAATTGGGGTGATATGATCATGTTAAACACATAAATTGGTGATTATTAGATTGAGACAGCATTTTACAGTTTTGTGTGCAATACACAGTACAACATACGGTTAGTCAGCCTGGTCTCATGAAATTTACATGAGCATTGCAACGTTTTTGCAAAACTGAGATTTTGTCCTTTATAACACATTTGGCTGCACTTTTCAAGTGAAATGTCCAGCAGGAGACACCAAAACTGAGCGAAATGAGGTTGTAATCAGACGAGGTTTTTAAGGTGAATTTTAGATGGAGTTTTTAATTAAACGTACCTACCTAACCCAAAACTTTACTCTTAACTTAACCAACAGTGTCCAAAAAGAAAAAAAAATGAGAGTTTAACAAAACAGACATCCTTTCCCTTAGCCAACACCTAACCTTAACCGATATGGTTTTAAAATGAAGAAGCGAAATGAAAAGCACATTTTCTGAAGCAACCATGTCAGTTCTTGTCACTTCTATGTCTCTAATGTCATGTCACATGTCAGCTTGAGTTCTTGTCTGGTTTTGAACCATGGCCTTTTGAGTCCAAAGCCCAACTCTCTATGAGGTGTGCTACCACGCAAGCTAATCACATAGGAATAAGTGTATAAACACTGATAAGCCACAACATTAAAACCACCTGCTAATATTGTGTAGGTCCCTCCCGTGCCGCCAAAACAGCACCAACCCACTATTCTGAAATGCTATTTTTCTCATCACAATTGTACAGAGCTAGTTACCGTAGACTTTGTCAGTTCGAACCAGTCTGGCCATTCTCTGTTGACCTTTCTCACCAACAAGGCATTTCCATCCGCAGAACTGCCCCTCACTGGATGTTTTTTTTTTTGTTTTTTGGCACCATTCTGAGTAAATTCTAGAGACTGTTGTGTGTGAAAATCCCAGGAGATCAGCAGTTACAGAAATACTCAAACCAGCCCGTCTAGCACCAACAATCATCCATGCAATTATCTAATCACCCAGTCGTGTGGCAGCAGTGCAGTGCATAAAATCATGCAAACAGGGGTCAGGAGCTTCAGTTAATGTACATATCAACCATCAGCATGAGGAAAAAAGTGATCTCAGTCATTTGGACCATGGCATGGTTGTTGATGCCAGATGGGAAGTGCCATCGAGCTTGAAATCATGATTGTGCCTAGAGACTACAATGGCAAAATGTACAAAAGCAGTTATATTTTGGTCTATTTTCACTCCCCCCAAAAAGAGTAGATCGCTTCTGAAGACATGGATTAAACCTCTGGAGTCTTATTGTTAGGAGTGTACCGGCAGTCAAGAAGGTTAAAAAGTGATGTGGAGACAAAAATATGCAGTGTAGGGTGTTTATTCCAATAAAGGTGCCAAAAACAGGTGGTTTCTGATTGGAGTGCAAAGAAATTTACAGTGGCAAAAAGAAGAAAAAATAAACAAAAGAAAAGAAATATACAATATATACACGGTTGTACTTGGCTATGCCACTCTGGCCCAAAACTCCAAAATGTAATTAACTTTTTATTCACCTCTAACCAACTCTCAACTCCTATCTGAACTCCCACACCTAAAATGGCTACCAGGAGCTGCTTTTATAGGGCTACAGTAGCTCCTCAATTTAAGGGACATACCATTTATCGGTTTTCACTTAGAATAGGAAGACAAGGTGAATAAACAATTATCTGTAACATAAAACATTAACATGGTTCAACATAAAGGGTATCACAAACACTTCAGACATTTCACAAGAGCAATCATTCCCCAAGATTACTTTCCTTTTCAGTCAATTGTCAGACAAGACCTTTAGCTTTTAACAAACCAAAGTAAAACAAACCTGTATTCTGAGGCAGCATTGCTTGTAGAAAAAAAAAAAAAAAAAAGGTATTCAGTGGGAAAACATTTAATTATTTTTTTAATCTACCACAGTACCTGTCAACACAGTATTATTAGAGAATACCAAATCCTGATTTAAATCTATTTCCCCACTAAATAACATGTAAATTAGCTTAGCTCTGATAGGACATGAAACCCAAACAACTTAAAAAATCTCATGATTTAGGTGTTCCATATTCATGAATTAAGCGGATTATCTTTGCAGTCATAACACTCGTTGCGGTATTGCCATGAAGATTCAGAGAAAACAGCGTAGATGAATGTCATCTTTATACCCTTGTTGATACAAGCAGAGAGCTCAGTTATGATTTATGTGTTTCTTTTCCAAATCAACCGTTATCTTGCGCCTGTCCATTAGAGAAAAGTTTTGCACAAGGGCGTAGATTTGGCTTGAACATTGGTGGGGTTGCAGTATGAAGAATTTACATGTTTCCATTGATCATGGTATAAATTTTGGGGGGTTGTACTTGCTTGTTTTGATTACTGGGGGGGGGGGGGGTTACCTCCTTCATCCCCCCGGAATCTACACCCCATGATTTGCACAAAACTTATCTTGGCCATGTTGTGTTTTTCATTTAAATTTAGTCTCCGTTGGCTCTTTATGTAATTTCCCCATGGTACAGATATATCTTGGGAAACAATGTAAAGCTTGGAACCCATTTCATCAGAATTTCTTGCTCATATTTTTATCTAATGTTGTCTATATTCATATCAGCAAGGAGGCCATAATAATATTTGAATTTGTCATGGTGTGATGCCCCATACATATTCCCACACAACAGCAATGCCATAGTATATATATATATATATATCCTAGTATGGGGAGCAAATATGTCTTGTATAATCATTATTATAATGCTGTAAATTATTTAGTGGACTCTCCATCGCAGGTACAGGACATGGATATGGAGCAGAGTAAGGAACAGACTGAGGGTGGAGAGATTTGATTTTTACCGCATTGCAGGTTTCTGGTCTCTTTTGTATTTGAATTCATATTGAATTCATGCTGCATATTATCAGTGTCTCTAGTCCCTGAAGCTGAGCTGCGGCATCTGACTGGATCGTTGTTAAAACAAGTGCTATGAAGGAGATGACACCTTGCTGTGCCAAAGCAAACATCCACTGCTCAGGATCAATATTTGCTGCTCAATTTTTAAAAGCAAGATGAATATAATTTGGATAGAGTTGATTTCAATTTTGTGTTTTGCTTAAAGCCCATTAGGAAAAATCAAAATAAAATCCTCTTCAAAAGTAAGAATCAAATTTTTGCATCACTAGTACAATCAAGGTTCGACAAATAGATAGTCCTGCCTCAAACTCACACCACTGGTTGAGCCAGCGTTGCTGTGTCAGGTTGGTCGAATGGCTTACTCTATCATATAATAAGCTATAATATCATGTACTTATTATCTACTTAGTTGTCTGTCCACATTAAGATGGGATAGGTGAAATTATTTTAACAGAAAAATTGTACACTTCACCTGTAACATCTCAATATTAAATGGAGAGAAAATACGCTAAAAGAGATAGTTAAAATGAAAATTCTCTCATCATTTACTCACCCACATGCCATCCAGATGGGTATGACTTTCTTTAGCAGAACACAAACTAAGATTTTAAAAAGAATATTTCATCTCTGTAGGTCCATACAATGCAAGTGAATGGTGACCAGACCTTTCAAGCTCCAAAAACATGTACTGCATAAAGGCAGCATAAAAGTAATCCATAAGACTCCAGTGGTTAAATCTATGTCTTCAGGAGCAACATAATACTGTAGGTGTGGGTGAGAAACAAATCATTATTTAAATTCTTCTTTTTTTTTTTTTTACTATAAATCTCCACTTTCACTTTCACAGTCTGAGAGTGAAAGTGCAGGACTGAAATATTGATCTGTTTCTCAGCCAAAGTAATTGCATCACTTCAGAAGACATATATGAAACCACTGGAGTCATGAGGGTGAGTAAATGATGAGATAATTTTCATTTTTGGATGAACTATCCCTGTATTCTGCTTCTCAGAGTTTCAGAATAGATCTCAATAATGTCTCAAACTTTGTTCAGATTTGCTCAGATACCAAAGTCCGCAATCAAAAGAAGATTTCACATATCTCATCAAATTTTTCCAAGACCAAATTATGATGCCATCCACATGAATTGTATAGCTCTATACTCTTACTGTAAGCCAACAATGGTCTGAATAGCTGAGTTTTAATCCACGTATTTACATGTAAATTTTGGGATATCACATAAAAAAATGCTGGATAAAAAACACCAAGATGCATATAAAATCTCCAAAATGCGCACATAAAACGTATAAGCTCACTTGAGTGTAACGTCTGTGTAAGATCAGTGATGGTTAATTACACTTTGTTTAAAAAAAAACCTTTTAGCCTTTTGACATTTGCTTATAAATTACTGACCTGGCCTCCGCGTTTACATTTATATGGGTGCTAAATTGCAGATGGTCTTTATCACTATCAAAAGGATGCTAAAACAGGTGTCCTCTGAAGTGTCTCCATCAAGCTTCAAACACATTCCACAGAAAGGGGGGTGACCCCCCTTGCCAGGCACCAGAGCAGTTGTCTGTCTCCAGTAATTCCAATACACGTCACACACACACCTAAAGACATTTTCTCTATTTTAGGCCATAGTAAGCAGTTATAAATGTATCTGCTATATGCATGTGTTGCATGTATATTCCCCTATTATATTAACTTAGTTAAAACCCTTTACTTGTATTAGTTAGACGTTAAATGCCTATATTCAAGTGTATGAGTGTTTCTCTGTTTAATATCGTCTGGAGGTTACCTTCTTGGTATCAAAATGATCTTCCCTTTATTTCTCACACAATAATGTACACCATGTGATCGTGAAATGCATCGAACAATTCTTACTATGTTTTGAATTAAAAGCTGCACTAGCGGTCCAGATCAGCAATAAAATGCAAATGGGCCATAAACGGAGACAAAGGATGTTTCTCCCGCTCAAAATGCATGCCTCTGATTGGCCACTCCACCCACAAAATGGGTGCGGCAATGAACTATCAAAACTCCAGAACGCAGACTAATCATGGCTCAAAACTCTTCTTCTTGAGACCAACACACTCCAAAACTCTCTCTTGAGTTTAACCTTCTGGCAGTGTTTACCTTCAAGTAACTTTGTGGATTTCCTGTGGACTTCTTCAACTCACTCCTAAAGAAATTGTCGAGAACCTCGTCTACCGCATCAAGACTCTTATTCAGCAACAAACCAATGCAAGTAACCATTTACAACTGATTAGATGCGCGTTTAAGTTTGAACCCCTTTTAAGGTGAATTGTGCCTCTGATGATTCTCATTTAGGTTGTGGTTAACTGACATGAAATACTGCCTTCTTTGCTCTCTGTCTCTCCTTTTCTTACTTTCCTTCATTCTATATATGTATGTTTTGCTTAGTTTGTTTGTATGTTAGTTATAGTTTCATTTATTAAATCCCTTATATTCACAATTGATTGTCTCTGTGTTCCGCTCACAATTCAAAGTCACTGAATGTTGCTCCTTGCTACATGCTAAACTACTGCTAGCACTGTATAAGTAGGAAGGTTATCGTTCCTTGGCCAGGAAAGTAATCTTCCTAGAATTGATGAATAATTATATTGTCTGCTCGCTGGACGGACAGATCAAGTAATTGTAATTTCGATTCTGCTACAGTTAATTCTAAGATCTAATCTAAATATTTGTTATTAATTATAACCAGTTATAATTAATTATAAATAATTCCCTTTTTAAGCTAATTTGCTACATATTTATATTGGACGGACAGATCAAATAATTGTAATATCGATTCTGCTACAGTTAATTCTAAGATCTAATCTAAATATTTATTATTGGTTATAACCAGTTATAATTAATTATAAATAATTCCCTTTTTAAGCTAATTTGTTACATGAGGTTGATACATTTTTTATTCAGTAAGACATGCATAAAGTTCGCTGGAAGCACATTTAGCAAATATATTACTATATAATTTATTTAGGAATATAGATGCGCATGAAAAGTCATGTGACTGACTAAAGTAATGTGAATACATACTGTAATTCATTCATAAAAGATCATCAGTATTATTGCATATTGCATCTCAAATGTTGCTCTGGTTATTCTGAAATGCCAAAACCTGTCATCAAAATGATTGGCTACTATTACCTCCCAGAACTGTCTGACACACTTCCGCTCGAGACATCAGTCATCTGCCGCTGAATGCTACCAAACATGAAGTTTGTCAGAGCGTTTTGTCTGCGGAAACTCTAAACCTTAAGTAATTTATTACATTTAGTTAAAGAGCCACAGTGGCTTTAACTTCCATTTTTATTTCTATTTTGCGCCAATTTTCCCATAAGTGACAATTTTGTTCTCTTAAACACATGGGATGGAAATGCATTATTCACAAATAGTTTTTGTGATATTCCAAGTTTTTGCTTAAACTAAATTTGTAATTTAGATGGAAACATGCCCTGTGATGGACTGGCCACCTGTCCAGGGTATTTCCCTGCATTCGGCCTGAGACAGCTGGGATAGGCTCCAGCACTACCTGCGACCCTACATAAGACAAGTGGCTATAGAAGATGGATGGATGGATGGATGGAAGTTTATCAGATGGAAAAATAGTAAGAATTTGTGCGAGTTGGCTCATCGATATGATACAGGCATCAAATTTTAACTAACCCTCTATCCAACACTTTATTTTAAGAAAGGACACATTAGTGAATAAATTTGATACTCACACATATTTATTCATGCAATACAAATGACTGATGCATGTCAATAACCTGTTATACACTTGCCTCATCTTGTTCCAAAACCAGATGTTTTCTTTTTTCAGTGGTATACAAAGTTATTTTCCTATTAAAATCATGGTTTATGTTTATGAGATTTTTTTTCACCTGTTTTATCATCTGCTATGCGAGAATGCTTCCCTTAGAAAGCACCACTTAAGGGAGAGTGCGGTAAAATTAGACGATTTTTACAAATGTAGTCTCCTATACAAGGAAAAGTTAGATAGATATAAAATAAATAGAGCTTCCTTTATTATAAGGTGTCTGCTATCACTTGAAATTATAAAAATGAGTCTGTGACAGAAAGCCACAAACAATGGGCCTTTAAAAAAAAGTGATCCATTTGGTCAGCTTGGCCTAGGTTAGGGGTAAGTTGCTCCTGGTCAGTGGGTAAGATGAGCCAATGAGCCAAAAGTTGATCAATTGAATTTTTCCAGTGATACACTGAATAAAATTCTTCAAATAAAATTGGATCTGTTATTTCTAATCTATAATCTATGTATATATTAATTACAATTGCCTACTTTACTCTTGTTTCCTTTAACACTGAGGATTGTTGTTGCATGTAAATTATGGAACGATTTGGATCAATCACCTAAAGTTTTTGCCAGAAAAAAAAAAAAAAAAATCACTCCTTAAGGTCCTCTTTAGGACCTTCCTTAGGTCTTCTTTTAACTTCAAACATTACAAACAGAATTTTTTTTTGGAACAAATTTTTGATACAAACTTATAGCTGTACTGAAATCTTTGGCAAAAAAAAAAAAAAAAAAATGTCACTCCTTAAGGTCCTCTTTTAATTGTAAACATTGCAAACAGAACAGTTAGTTATTAGAACAAATTTGTTTCAGTAAAAAACAGTAACTTTCTCCAGACTGTTCGGTTCATTTTGCCCCATAGTGATGATTTTGGAAAAAAAGCACCTAGCTTAGTGCTTAAGGGCTATTATTGTGCTAATGAAATGATGGGTATTTATACACTGGATATACACCATTATGCATATGTCATTTTGCACCTGAATAAATTTGCTGTGGCACAACAATCAGTAAACCTCAAATGTAAAATACTTACTTTGGCCAGCAAAAAACAATTTTTTAATAAAAACATCCTTCTTTGATGAAAATGATGTATACTTACTTCCTGCTTACAAGGTCACATGACAAAAAATATGAACAGTTGTCTAGATACACGGGGTGGGTCAACTTACCCACTCTCCTCTGTTCATGTGTTATTTATTTATTTATTTATTTATCTGTACAGTCCCTGTAAAGTATGCATGTTAAGGCTAAAGTATACTTTGCTTTTCTGCGTGACGTTCCGTCTCGTGCTCGGTGGAGTGCCCAGCCTTTCAGAGTATTCTTTTTGACCGCAAGCCCAAAGGGATGCGTGCGACACATGCGCACTACAACAGCTTTGTGATAATCAGTCCGCGTGCACTGTGCGGATGACAAAATCTTCATAAGGCACTGTGCATGAGATGTATCGACACATGTATACTTTGACCTTTAGTCTGCTGCATCCTTTACAGCCTAAAACATAGAACCAACTGCACGATCGAGAATTGTGACACGCAAATTACGTTCAGCACACAAAATGGCAATTGTTTTTGTGGGTGCTGAAACAATGCAGACAGCGCTTAAAAATATCTATTCACAAGAGCATTTTTTGTTTTGAGTGAGTTCAGTGAAACTTTCTGTTTTACCAAAAGCACTACTGAAATGACTGACCACATGCATAGTAAACTAACTGCAGACTGAGTGCATTTAGACCCGGTTTATGCTTTTCTTTATTAATGCAAATTGCTGTAATTTTCAAATTGCCTAAAACCACAAGCAATTCAGCATATTCAGTGTAGCATTTCCAGGTCATTTTCTGTCATGTAAATGTGTACCTGTAATACCATTATTCTTTCTGATTGTGCGTCCACTTTGTAATACATGAGGTAATGCTTGCTGTTAAGCTGACTTTATCAGCCAATTGTCACAGGAAACAGTGAACTGTGGGTCTTGGCAGCGATAACTGCAGCTCTGAATCTCCAGTGACTTCACATTTCACCATTTTGTAATTCAGAGCTGTCACTTATGACAGCAGTCAGCTTGTGCATTAAGTTTCATTAATCTGACCACACAAGAGCACAGTTTTTGGCACTGTGACTTAATGGGCAGTAAGAAAATTGTGGCCACAATGCATAGACACGCACAATAAAAGTAAGCCAATTCACAAAGATTCTTTACACCAGTATGCAAAGCTCCATAGAGCCACTGAGCCATGCTGAGCATCCCCCTCTTTTCCTCCCTCCTCATTTTTGGGCTCTTGAAGGTGTCTGCTCAGTGCTACCTGAGGTAGGAGTGGTCAGTGCTGGCAGACTCACCTCAGGCCAAAACGAGGCCTGCTTGGGTGAGCGACTCACTCACAATAGAATATGCTGCTCACTCAGCTTCAGTTAAAGCCTGATCACACCATGACTTCTGAGCATTCCTGAAAACAAGACCGGTGGAATATGGATTCCGTATGGAAGAGTGAGTCTAAATTTAGGTTTTCAGCTGGGAGGATTTATTATTTTGTTCGTGGGGTGAGGAAAAAGTTATAATGATGGGTCAGAAAATCAAGATTTTTCCAAGACCTTTAACAACAAATTACATTTGTGTGTGCCTGTGTACAGGGTTATAGAAAATGTATATCATGGAATTGTTAATGAATATTAATATATAAATTTTTGACAATGGTTCCTAATGTCAAGTTGTCTCTGTTTCATTGTAGTACGAATAAAAGTAGAAACTATTGTATTTTGGAAGAAATTGAATTTATGTGTTTTCATTTAATTTAATGTATGTATTTATAGAAATGTAATTAAATACATTTTATGTGAGGAGCAGTAGTAAATCACCATTAGTTGAGTAATCTTAATAATTGTCCGTATTTTTTTCCCTAAAATAATGTCTCTTATTGAGTTTTAATAGGATTTGTTATGGTGTTTACATGTCTGCATGCAAAACTGAAATAGCACATATTGGATCTGAACCATCTCAAATTTTGTGAACGAATTTAAAAGAAAAAGTAAGCCTTTATAATCCTCTTAATACTCAATTAGCTATGCAAATTGATGCCGTGAACTTAATAAGCAACTTGAACAAAGAGCTACTGAAAGTTATCAGTTCTTTTAAGATGAGAAGAATAAAGCTTTTCTGTGCCTATGAAACCAATCAGAGAATAAAATGATTTAAATATGATTCTCTGAGCTGCCCATTATGTGCTTTTGAATTTTATCATAATCATTAATGCCTAATTTTAATAAATGAAATTATATAGATACATATACTGTATAATTTAGATTTATAAAGATATACAGAGAGAAAGAGAAATAGTATAGTGATTCTAAACAAAGATGTGCCAGTTAGAAGAAAATAAATTAAATTAATAGACATAACAATTTCAAGGCAAATTAATGTAAATTAAACACACTGTGTTAATCAAATTGCCTGAAAAATGTTCTTTCTCTAAATGTTGTGTGTTTTGAATGAAGATATGACTACTCTGAAGCCAGACATGGCAGGAACAGCAAACTGTAAAAACTGAATGGATTACAAAAGTCTTATTGAAGACAAGAATAGATAGTTCCTAAAAAAGCTATAATAATTGGTGCTTGCTTAGGTAATGATAAGTTACTTAAAAAAATAAATAATAATAATTAAATAAAAATCTTCAGACTTTCATTGAAGCAGGGACCTGAGCCATATGGGCCAGAATATCATAAAGACTTGGGTACTGGAAAATCACAAATAAGGTCTCTTTTCAGTTGTTTTCCTAGACAGACAAGAACATTGTCACAACTTGACTTCATTGTATTCTATCCATTTAAATGTGTAAAATGGAAGTTTAAGTTGAGCTGGGACTACGTGAATCCTTTTTGGTGGTGTTAATGTAGCATTGATGAAACTGGGCAGGGGATTTCCATTTCCCAGCATGGTTTGCATGGGACACAACAGGCAGAGTAAATGTTCAAATTAAGCATTATTTTATGTGTTTTTGTGCAAGATGAATATAAAGGGGGATACTTGTGAGTGTTTAATGTTTTGTTATGTTGAGATTTAGAAGAGTTTCTGACATGTTGGGTTACCATTGTGGCGAAGAGTGGAGCTTGAGCTAACAATGAGGACAGGCAGGTATCACACATACATTTGTTTGCTTGCTTCACTGAGCAATTGCTGTGCTAACCATAACATAGTTACTAAAATACACTTTGTAGTGCTTCCAACCAGCACTTACACTCATTGAGCACTTTATTAGGAACACCTGTACACCCAATTATTCATGCGATTATCTAATCAGCCAATCGTGTGGCAGCAATGCAATGCAGATACGGGTCAGCAGCTTCAGTTGATGTTCACATCAACCATCAGAATGGGAAAAAAATTGATCTCATGCAATGATTTTGACCGTGGCATGATTGTTGATGCCAGACGGGCTGGTCTGGGTATTTCTGTAACTTCTGAGCTCCTGTGATTTGTGCACAACAGTCTCTAGAATTTACTCCAAATGGTGCCAAAAACAAAAAACATCCAGTAAGCAGCAGTTCTGTGGACAGAAACACCTTGTTGATGAGAGAGGTCAACAGAGAATGGCCAGATTGGTTCGAGCTGACAGAAACACTATGGTAACTCAGATAACCCCTTTATACAATTGTAGTGAGCAGAATAGCATCTCAGAATGCACAACACATCAAACCTTTAGGTGGATGGTCTACAACAGCAGAAGACCATGTCGGGCACTTTATTAGCACCATAATTTTCCTAATAAAGTGATTAGTGAGTGTATTTTGCATGCAAACATTCACTTTCACAAGTTAGTACATAAATATATTTTTTTTTAATTATTTCTTTGAGTTACAATGACACTTTTTATTTTGTTGGGTTTACCCAATTCAACTAGGTTCTTTATACACAAAGTGTTTGTGTTGATATTACATAGTAATTTTAAGTTAAGAAAACTCATTTCAAACATGTGGAACCACTGTCCACAACTGAATCAATTTCTCTAAAGGAATTTTAGGGGAAACATCTGCAACAAAGTTGATATAGTAGCCTACTTAACTTCAACATAACTGAGAACTCCATTAAGTCTCCCGAGCAATGAAAAAGCAACCACTGAGCAATACAATTTTCCTTTGGGTTATTTCACTGGCTGTAATACACACATTCATGCATTACACACACACAAATATCTCAAGTCTTATCTTCAGTGCGTGTGCCTCCTGTAGCCCTGTGGTGTGATGGCTTCACACTGAGCTGCTGTTTTGGGCAAGAAGAATGATTTATTTAGCACACACCTCTGCTGTCATAGTTCATCTGCACACAGCACCTCTTCTGCAACACAAGCACAGCCCAGAGGCTTGTGCATCTACACACAGTAAGAAAACAATGGAACACTGGCATATTATTCCTAGAAAAAGCCACTGCATTGCAGTGATATCAGTATTATGAATGGGGTTCATTATTAGTAAATTAAAAATATAAACATATTTCATGACTCCATATGATTTTTCACTATTATGAATGTTAGATGGAGACATGTATTCAGTAGATGAAGCAAAATTACATAATCCATGCTATATATATATATATAAACCAGCCTAAGAGGGTTTGCTGGTCTTAGCTGGTCTCCCAGTCTGGTCACCCCCCTCCAAACACCTGTCATTTAAGACTATAAGGATAAAATAAAGTCCCACCCAACCTTATTTTTTTTTTTTCACTGTTCCACACCATTTCATGTTGATCTTTTAGAAGGCGAATAAGTGCATTTTATGATAAATGCTGTGCATTAAGGATATTTGGGTAATGAATCACCAACATCTTATATTTATTTGCATAGGAACAGATGGAATTTCCATGTACAATGAGCATTTATAGGACATTTTCATTATTTTTTAAGCATCCCCAGGTTATAAAGGAGTCAATGAATGTTTGAATGTTATTAATTCAGATTAATCAAGGGTACAACAGCATAGAGAGTGAGTCTTGAGTCTGTTTTAATGCAAATTAAATAAAAATAAAAAAATCAGGTCAAGCATAGAAGATAAGAATGGATCATTGTGACGAGGAGGAGGGCAGGGCCGGGCCGTGACTACGCACGCCCGGCCCCCAATCGGACTAATCAGCCGAGGAGAGGGATAAAGGCAGCTGGATATGGCAGTTCAAGAGAGAGAGACCCACAAGAAGCTGCTGTGTGTGTGTTTATGTTTGTATCTTTTTGTTTTAATTTTACATTAAATATTACTTTGACTGTTCAGCTGGTTCCCGCCTCCTCCTTTCCCATTTTAACCCCTGTTATAATCATTAAAACGATAATTAAAATAAATCAATGGATGATAATTAAGCAATACATTTTATGTTTTCTCAGGTGAAACATTTCAAAGTTTTTCTTTAGTCTTATTTCACTCTATAAATCGGACTTAACTTTTTAAATACTTAACTCAATTATTATGGGCCAAATTCACATAACTGTAATTCATAAAATGATGGAGAAGAGCATTATAACCAGGTCATATATCTAGCAATTTCAGCATTTTAAAGAATTTATTCAGGTGCCTGGATCTACAGTATATTTTGGACGTTTTTGTGCCGTTGCATGAAATACATAATTCCTATAGCGAATCAGGTGCTGAAACAGCGTGTACAAATAAACAGTGCTATCAGCAGGCACAAATCATTCTTAGTGGATCCCTACCTATATTTTTGACACGTTCGTTTCTCCTGGTAAGATTTCTTAGATTGTGTTATCAAACTATCTCTATTAATACACTGCTTGACTTCCCAACTCTCCATCAAATTACGATAGAATATATTAGTAATAACGTCTAATTTACCTAACTGGCAGGTACTCCCATGTGTCTGTGAGATCTCAGCAACCCAATTAGAGAACACATCTGTTCCATTAGACGTCATCCATCAAATGTGTGATATTCATCTCACCTCCATATTCCACATACACATGCTGCACATTATGCTCAGCAAGACTGGCAATTTGCTTCAACTACAAACTAGATCAATCCCATAATATAATATTGACTTTTTTCCAACCATCTGACACATGTTCTATGAAAATTGCACAAACTCCTTCTGCACACAGGAAGATTACCAGTGAATAATGGCTTAACTTTCATTTTATTTCTCACACAAAGCAATTCTATGGCTTCAGAAGACTTGGAATAGAGTCACATGGGCTACTTTTATAATACTTTCTTTTTTTTTTTTTGTCCTTTTTAAAGCTTAACCAACAAGGTCACTATAAAACGTTGAAGTCGTTGTATGAAGAGATGCAAAAAGATTAGGAATATTAGAGGAAACCTTTGAGACAAAGTTGATCCTTAAATGAAGCATAACTGAAAACGTCATTAAGTCTCCTCTGAGTTATGAAAGAGCAACCTCTAAGCAATAAAATATTCCTCTGGGTAAGGCAACTTAAAGTAACTTATGAGACCGTATAATTGTGCATTAAAAATGAGTATATTATTATGTTACTAGCAATAATGTCTGAACTAATGCTGCTTTTTAATGATTCACTGACAGGTGTCAGTCATGTCAGTCTGAGCTTGTCACACACCTTGTTAAACAATACTATTTACAGTATTCAGGAGACAAACTTAATTAGAGTGGCATTATAAAAGGATTTCTGAGGCTAAGAACTCAAAAAACTGATTTTCAAAATCGAGGGCCGACAGCAAAAATTTACCAAACCCTGCCAAAAATGACCCTTAGCTAAGCCTCACCTTAAAAAACATTACTGACTAATCTTATCTTGGCAACTTTTGCCATCTGTCATATTATCAGACAAGTTTTTGCATGTCAATCTATAGAATATTTTAAAAATGATCCCAAAATATGGTAAAACGTTGTTGCCAGGGCACATAATAATAGTGTAAATTTCTGTGGAAGAATCTTTTTGCATCTCTTCATACAACGACTTTAACGTTTTATAGTGACCTTGTTGGTTAAGCTTTAAAAAGGACAAAAAAATAAAAAGAAAGTATTATAAAAGTAGCCCATGTGACTCTATTCCAAGTCTTCTGAAGCCATAGAATTGCTTTGTGTGAGAAATAAAATGAAAGTTAAGCCATTATTCACTGGTAATCTTCCTGTGTGCAGAAGGAGTTTGTGCAATTTTCATAGAACATGTGTCAGATGGTTGGAAAAAAGTCAATATTATATTATGGGATTGATCTAGTTTGTAGTTGAAGCAAATTGCCAGTCTTGCTGAGCATAATGTGCAGCTAAGGGTCATTTTTGGCAGGGTTTGGTAAATTTTTGCTGTCGGCCCTCGATTTTGAAAATCAGTTTTTTGAGTTCTTAGCCTCAGAAATCCTTTTATAATGCCACTCTAATTAAGTTTGTCTCCTGAATACTGTAAATAGTATTGTTTAACAAGGTGTGTGACAAGCTCAGACTGACATGACTGACACCTGTCAGTGAATCATTAAAAAGCAGCATTAGTTCAGACATTATTGCTAGTAACATAATAATATACTCATTTTTAATGCACAATTATACGGTCTCATAAGTTACTTTAAGTTGCCTTACCCAGAGGAATATTTTATTGCTTAGAGGTTGCTCTTTCATAACTCAGAGGAGACTTAATGACGTTTTCAGTTATGCTTCATTTAAGGATCAACTTTGTCTCAAAGGTTTCCTCTAATATTCCTTAGAAGAAATAAAAACAGAAATGATTAAAACAATTGTTAACATACAGTAAGATTATAGTGCTTTAAAATTAATGTGGATAGCATAGCTCAGATAATTTTGTCTTGGAAGAATTTGATGAGAAATACTTGAGTTCATATTAAATTTTTTGATTCGTTTTTTGTCTGTAGATTTTAGTTTTAAGGTATTGATGAGATCTCTTCTGAAACTCCAGAGGAGTTTACTCAGAATGGTGCCAAAAACAAAAAACATCCAGTGAGCGGCAGTTCTGTGGATGGAAATGCCTTGTTGATGAGAGAGGTCAACGGAGAATGGCCAGACTGGTTCGAGCTGACAGAAAGGCTACGGTAACTCAGATAACCCCTCTGTACAATTGCAGTGAGCAGAATAGCATCTCATAATGCACAACACATCGAACCTTGAGGCGGATGGGCTACAACAGCAGAAGACAATGCAGGGCACTTTATTAGGACCATAGTGTTTCTAATAAAGTGCTCAGTGATTGTGGTAAAATAATGAGATCATACCATGGAGCTCTCTGGAAAGCAACCTTACAACCAAGAGCACACATAAATAGTTTTTTCTTACATACTGTTCCTTTACTTCTAAAAATGATGCATATTTGATGTGTATTACAAGTGAAGTGTCAGTTGCATGGCAGATGTAGATTTATGCAATCCTGGACAGAGTAGATTTCAGGAGGAAAAGTCTGCCTTACAAAAAGCCGAAGCAAAAGGCATTGTATCATTTTTCATCTTTCAATGTCATGTTCAAATACTGTTAAACCAGTTAAAAACCACACAACAGGTGAGGTTCAGGGCATACAGTTAAAAAAAAAAAATTATATATATATGCAGAGTGTAGTGTTGTGTTTGACATGTTACAGTATACACGGTAACACAGGATATTGAAGTAACAAGCAAATCTACAAAACTACAGCAACAATACTGAAAGCATATACAAATCAAACAGCAAATAACATGAACTATAATTTTATTTCACTGTGTCTCACTCTTATTGAATAACAACTTGAAAGGATGAACTGCATTAAGTTCCTCCGCCAGTACATTCAATTGGCAGTCTTAAAAGGGATTCTTTTCAGTTTAAAGGTACGGTCACATTTACTGTAATCCTATGGAAGTCGAGCGTCATGCTCGGGATTGACAGCATGGAAAGAGGGCAATGTTTTCAAAAAAGTTGAGAAATTCAGGTTTACTCAAGCGGAAAATGGCAGGCGGCAGCCAGTCACTGTGAGATGAAGCAGTGATGTCTATCATAAGCACTTCAACATATGAAGATATTGCTGAAATTTCTGCTGGATTCAGTGCTTTAATCACAAACGGACTTTAAATGATGATTGCCCACATTCATTGTGATAATACTGTGGCTGGGTAAGCAAAAGTGATACTTCAAATAGACTTGACAAATGAAGACTGCATGCATTCATTGTGACAATACTGAAGCTTGTTAAAAAAGTACTATAAATCAACACAGTCTTTATTATTTCGTTGTTCGGAAATAACGCTTGCATCATTCTGACTGTAATCACGCATGGTTATATGATTAGACTGACCGTGAACTGAAAACAATCACAGGATGAGTTTGAAATGGCATACTACATACTATTCTTACTATTTCTGCCATAGAATAATGTGGCAGAAGCAGTAAAAGTAGTATGGGAAGTATGCGATTGTGAAGACAGCCCACATTCGCTGTGACACGCCCCAAAGCGGCAGCTCTTTGGCATTGAGAGCGTCTTTGAGCTGAGTTTTTCCACGCCAGTGGAAACGTACGGTAACACTAAGGAACAGCATGTTCCACGCCACTGTCAATCCAACAATCCACCTCGCAAGCGTGGCGCTCGTCTTCCATAGGAATTCATTGAAAATGCTCGCTCACCTTCGCTCACAATGCGCCAGTGGAAACGTCTGGTTACTTTTTGCATGGTGAAATTCCATGGGCGAAGAAGGCATAGGGGGATGTTGAGTGTGTGTGAAACCAGCAAAAATCTAATTGCCAAGCAGCCTTTTTTTAATGCAGCACTTTATACTCTGGGAGAGTGCATATATTGTGAATATTGTGAATATTCTGTGTGGCTGTATACGAAGCACTGCCCAAACAGAGGTCACGCCAAATCAAGCAATTGGTTAACGTGGCAAATTCGCCTGTCAAAGTTTACCAAACTTGAACTCCACTAGTTATCCAACAGGAGAAATTCTATGCTATTGAGATGTATAAGCTAAAGGCTGCATATGAGGTATACCCTAAAGCTCTGTAAGATAAACCAAGTGAGCCTGTATTACAGCTGATTTTATAGATTAATTCCTCCTGTCACACTTGATGTGCTGCAGTGAATTAGTTGGACAGATGGACAGTGTTTACTAAATGGAAAATGCAGCACTCTTGTTCCAGAACAGTTGCAGGCAAAGTCTCCTTAAAATCTTTAGGAACTTTCTGTTGTCTACAGTAGCTGTGTTTACCTCAGTTTTGAAGTTGTTTAACTTTTTTGGTACTGTTACATGCAGCAGTTTTATAGTGACCCCAAAACCTATTTGGACACTTGAGCCACTCTTAAAAATGCATGAAACTGGAAAAACAAATATAATATAGAGAAAAAATGCCATTTCTCATAAAAGGCACACCACTTTTCAGACAGTTCAACTTGGAAGTATGAATAATTAGATGGTTTGAATTAATAGAGTTTTGCCCTCCATTAGTAGACTACACGAGAACACGGCCTCTCTAATTCCACACTATTAATGGTAATCCATTAGCATGCATTATGCGTATTAATTTCACACTTTCACGGAAATCGAAATCCCCAGCAAAACAAATCATGAAGACTACGATAAAGTGCTCAGGCCGGGCTTAAGAGTTCTGAGAAAGTGACTGATGGTATCAGTATTGGAGTCTGGAGTCGGTTGTCTGAAGACTGAAGCTTTCAGACAGACAACCTTCTGAAGCATTCCCTTTCGATGTTGAGTGCCATTATGGAAAAGGCCGTTCTTACCGTATCTCATTCTCTTCCCAGAGGTTTATATGCCATTCTATTTTCCATTTCCTTACAGGAAGACTTCTTTGAAATGCAAAAGTAAACCACACAAGATTGAGTTTCATGGTTGCCTACACTGAGATGTATTATGGAATGAAAATTGCCTTATTTTGGAAAATATATTTTAGTGTATTTCTTTCTTTTTTTTTCTTTTTCTGTCTGATGGATTGGTCATGGGAATTATATTCTTTTACAGTGTATTTTATCAATCATAAATACAATCTTCCATCATGTACATGAATCAGAGCAAAGAGGTCTACAACAGTAGTTCTCAACTGGTTTTGCTTCAGTTCCCAGATTGTAATTTGGACATAAAGGGGTGACTTAAAACAGAACCATACTTATTTGTTGTACTAATGTAAATTCAACTTAAATTCAAACATTGAAATGTATTAATAGGTTTATTATTAAATGTCTCTTGAATTTTGATAGTGTCATGCTCTAGGCAGCCTATAATTAATTATGTTTATCCTTGTTGCAAGTGAACCCGTATTCAACATATTTTTAATCATATTTTCTTTTACTTTGCATAGTTTTGTTCATGATTGTAGGTAGGGCTGCACAATTTATGAAATCAAGAGTACAATTACAGCTGCCACAATTAACTAATTACAGCAGTCCATGTTGGCCTACTCATGATGGCCATGTTTCAATTAAACGTGTTTTTGCAGCAGTTGAGTTGAGCATTGTAACCAATCAAAAGTCTGTTGCGCTCTTCTGTGTATAATTTACTCAATTTAAATAATAGTCTTGTTTCACATGCTGCTGAAAGGACAAATGTGAAGTTGACTTTTTAGGCACTGTCTTAATTTACTTATAAAACAGCTATAAAGTAATGCAGAAAGAGTTCGCAACTTGTTTTGGATGTGTAGTAAAACAATGGCATGCAGTTGATCCCCCCATAAATAAGTACTTGTGTAACTTATATAAATCGAAATGAATCACAAAAGGGAAATAATCAACTCTGAATAATAGAATATGATTTTTGTCATAACTGTGCAGCCTTAGTTCTAAATGTCCATGCTGGCATATTCCTAATTTGACTTGCATCTACCAAGTGACAGATGAATTTGGGCCAAAATACCATCCACAACTCAACGAAAACAAACCTGTGACCCATTCTTTGGTCGCGACCCACCAACTAAGAACCATCGTTCTTTAAGCAGTCCGTTAGCATTCCCTTGAAAATGTGACATGGACTTATGCACTTACTTTTGAATGGTTGTCAAAGGAGAAAGATGGCACATTTACTGTATCTACCAGCAGGAACTAACTGGGCCATGCTAACCAGCCAAAACCCTTTGAATCAAAGTAATGTACAGCCAGAAAATTGCTAGCATCATTCTTTAAAAACAAAAAAAAAAGGAAAGAAGAAAAAAGGTATTTTCCAAGTCATGTCATTTTCAATGACCTATAAAATGAATACATTGATACTTCTTCAGGGCTTAACAATATCACAGAGGAACCTAAACAGAGATGCATTATTTGCAATGCTGAACACACATAAAGAAGCACTGCCTTTGATTTATTGTCATTGAGATGTTTCACACTTTTGCCACAGTGCAGTATGCCAAAGACTTATTGCATTTGCTCTGTTAAAAAAAAGCCAGTGGCAGGCCCCCTTATGGTGTAAAATACAGAGGTTTACTTGGCATACAACAGCCTTTATTGTCCTGTTGAAAAGAACAACACACAGTAAGTGATCACCAGCTCATCTTGTGTTTTTGGAGTACAGTACAGTACAGCACAGTACAGTAAAGTGCAGGCAGGCAGGCAGATCGATAGATCGATCTATAATGTTGATTACCACAAAAATTAATTTCAACTTGTCCATCCTTTTCTTTAAAGCTGCACTACGTAACTTTGTGCTCTCTAGCGACATCTGTGGTTGAAAACGAAAATTGCAAGCAATTTGCGGAAGAACAATTTACGTCAGTCGTGTTTCGGCACCTGGACATTGCATGTGTGTGATAATGACTGGGAGATATTCAGAGCCGGAGTCATAATGTGCTATTTTCATGTTGATATTATGCAATTAAACATTTCAAAATAAAAAATATTACTTGCTTTGATGAAGATAAAAAAGCACCCCTATTGTCATATTTTGAATGAATGAATTTTAAAATTATAGTGATTTTCTGAAACTACACTTTTAATATGATTATTCACTGATTTATCTACTATTAATGTTTGTATTGTACTACACTTATCAATTTAAGAGGTGAAACTTGTGATATGGCTGATACGAGTTCAATACTAGACTTATTATTTTTATATAATATTGTGCATCCTCAGTTGATAATGCAAGTGAACCGTAATACTACATTAGTATGTCTATGCAATGCACACAATAACACAATAAGCTAAAAATATAAAACAATGATTCAATAATGATGGGGATAAAATATACTTTATTAAACATGAAAATAATATGCTTAAAGATGTAATATAACAATTACAAGAAGTCAATTTCAGAAGTCATAAATATTAGTAAACATGTCACAGTAACTTCCCCCGACAACGTAGATACATCGCGATTGGTTAACACACGAGTAATGTTTGATTCATATAAGCATGACAAGCAATGTTAGCTTCAACAACCCTACCAGACAACCAGGGGCGTAGAACCAATCTGAAAACTGGAGGGAAGAGTTTTTGTTTTTTTGTTTTTTTTATAATAGAACATTAATACTTAGAACTAAAATGTAGCAACCATGAGTGAATGAAAATTTTGATATTAATAAAAACCATATAATATAATTACTGCTGTCAAACATTTAAAACATTGGTTTAGTCAGCCTGCACCAAAGAATCATAGCATATATATATATATTTTTTTTTTCTTTTTTTTTTCTTTTTTTTTTTTTTTTCATAATGTCCATGTCAAATATGATCTTACCTGAACAATTTCAGAAGCTTGTGTCACCTCTCTCTTTACACTGTTGACTTTGTCATTGGTCTTTTTTATCAATATGGCCAAACAAAAAACATGTTAAAGTCAAAGCACAATAGCATTGTTTAGATGTATACTATGCCATGAGATTATTGTTGTCTCACACATGACCTTATGAAAGAAATCCTGAATGTCTGTCTCCTTCAGTTTTTTGGCTGGAGGTTGTACATGAGACATTATTGGTCATTCAGTGTCTCATTGAAAAAGACTAGCAATAAAGAGGTCCGTGAATAAAAACTTGCTAAAAGTTACTCAAATGTAAAATGTTTTCTTCTGTTTCAAAACATTAACTTACATTTGTCAAATATGACTTCTCTTTTTGCTCACGTCTTGTCTCAGGTAGATTGCATATTGTCAACAGCTCAGTGTCTGTCATGCTATTGTGAATTTAGTTATTTCTAAAAGTGAGGGGGGCATGTTTTTAACTAAAAAGTCTTATGTAGTGCAGGTTTAAAAGCAGCAAAAATCTGGGTTACAGTGAGGCACTTATATTTATATTTTATATTTATGCATTTGGCAGATGCTTTTATCCAAAGCAACTTACAGTGCCTTATTACAGGGACAATCCCCCTGGAGCAACCTGGAGTTAAGTGCCTTGCCCAATGGTGGTGGCTGTGGGGATTAAACCAACATCCTTTTGCTTACCAGTTCAGTGCTTTAGTCCACTACACCACCACCACTCCACTCCACTCCACTCCACTCCAAGGCACTTATAATAGAAGTGAATGGGGCCAATCTGTAAACTTTAAAATACTCACTGTTTCAAAAGTATAGCCATAAAACGTAAACAATACGCATGTTAAAATTATTTTAGTGTCATAAAATCGCTTATTAACCTTTTTAAAAATAAAGTTTCATTGCCATTACGATGTTGCACCATAAACCCTAAAACCACTGTATAAACAAAAATGTAAAAGACTTTCAAATAATACACAAGATTTAACAGAAGAATTAATGTAAGTGCTTGTGTAATTTATACAGTTATAAATACATTTAATTCATAGCTGCCAGTTTAATTCAAAGTTCAATTGAATTCAATTTATTTCTATAGCGCTTTTCACAATACATATTGTTCCAAGGCAGCTTTACAGAGGATAGTCCCATATCCCTTTAGTGAGCAAGCCAAAGGCAACAGTGGCAAAGAAAAACTCCCTAAGATGTTTAAATAGATGAGGAATCTGGGGAGGAACCAAGATGCGGCTAGGGAGCCCAGCCTCTTGTGCTGGCAAATATTTTTTAACACATTTACTGTATCTAACCATCCATAGTACTTTAAAATCTTGGCTTAAAAATATCAGTGTCTATAAAACGCTTTCAACCAAAGTGCTGCACAGCTAAATTGAAAAGCCAGCTGCAGATATGAACCAGTGAACACCTTCGAAAGTGGCATTATGTATTCTGTCAGACATGGTCAACAGTGCAACATGGTTAAGTATCACACAACGGTTTCTTTTCATCCCCAAACTATTAGTAACCGCTTCTCAACTACACCGCACATTATGAATTCACTTGAGTGGCTGCCAGATTTTTCAAACACCTCTCTGACAATCTTCCCAGTCCTTTCCTCCCTCTCTCTCTCTTTCACATACACACACATACACAAGAGGCTGTTTATGCCTTGAGCTTTAAAGCTCGGACCAATAGTGGAAGACATGACCTGTTTTCTCATAGACTGCTTATCAACTGCTCTGGTGGAAATGGCTTTGAATCAACAGTGAAGTTAACTGAGAGTTCACAACACTGGACTTATGGCAGAGATCTTGATGACACTTCCGTTAATGTCAAAGAAATTTCCAGAAGGTCCATGAGCAATACTTATTCCATGCCGGCCAATCATCAGAAAACACTTTTCAATTAATTAATGGAAAGCTCTGTTTTTGTGAATGCGCAAAGCACAGCACTACACGCTATGACTGTGCGCTACATCTTATCCAATTTTCTTGAGAGCGCTAATTCTAAGTGCAATTTTCATGCCAAAGCGCAACTGGGCGTGGGTGGGAGTGTTTGCATTACTGTGGGTGTAGGGTCACAAACTGTGGGTGTATTGTATGTAAATGAAGTGCCGCAAAGCACAATTTGCTATTTTCCTAAGAATTTGGTCGTTGCGCTAAGACGTTTCAATACCACCTCTAAACTCTGCACAAAGTCCAAATTCAGTTCCTGCAGTTGAATTTTCACTTCATTTGAAGTGTAATTTGAATTTAGAAATATTTTTGGTTAAATTTTTTCGTGTTTCAATAAATGAATTACATTTTTCAAATCAAAATCGACAGGTAGAAGTGAAGTGCATGCCGATACAATCACTGTTTACACTAGCCATGATTTTTGTGTCAGTAGATGAAAATGATTAATAATAATTAATTTAATAATAATTTAATGGCGCATACATCCAAATTCTGACGAGAATCTCTTTTTCCATGCATAAAAGTAGCGTGTCGCTGTCATAGAAATATGCCTGAAATTCATTAAAGACGCAATTAATACACAGAAGAACGTAATTTAAATTCTTCTAATTCATTGCATACAGTCCATTTACACTACCAATGTCTTATTTATGTGCTGTCTTTGTTTAAATCGTTGGTGCTTGAGAGAATGGACTATATAATAGAACACAGACATTGAATAACTGGAGAAGAACCTCAGAATTAAATGGCACTTGGTCATGACTTTTGTGCATTGCACGGGCGATTTCGTCAAACCCACATGCTCCTAGACTTAGCAAATGCTTGAACAAAAATACCAAAACTTCATGGTCATGCCCATTGACTTTGCACTTATGACTTAAGGCATTGCGTTGCGCATATAATGCTTGCGCTCTTACAATAAGGCCCTTAATTGAGTTCTCTGTTATGTTTTATTGATTAACTTTATCCAAAGTAGTCTTATGACAAACCAACACGGTCTCATGCCAAGTTGTAATAATTACTATGAGATGTTGGAATTGTAAGAAATTGTATTGAGTTGTATTGAGTTGGGAGTGAGGAAGACCCGTTTTTAAATCTCATTCACTTTCACACATTCAACAATACACGTGAAAACCAATGTGCAAAATTTCTTGTCCTCTACCTTTTCTCCTGCCTTGTTTAAACTTTCGATGGGCACCGCAGCGCATCCTGCACGCACAGCTCTCGACAGCCGAAAGCACTCATGGTGTCAGGTGCACTTGTAGCGCATATGTTAACAAAGATGTCTCGCGCCCCAGTTTCAAATGTGGAAAAAAGATGAATTAACACTTATATTTTGGTCTGTTCCTCACACAACACTATCATTTGGCTTCAGAGAATTAAAGGTGCAGTATGTAAGATTCAGAAACCCTTGTTATTAATGACACCTGTGGCCATTAAGTGAACTGCAGCCTGTTGCTCGTGATCGTGCGCACACACTCCATAGGGACGCGAGCATCAACCAAAACAAAGAGACTGAACGTGATTCACCGGCATCATGATTACAGATGAGGTAGCATAATTAAAATGACACAGTTATGATTGTTTTACTACAAACTTTGAGACTGTATATTATATCTGACTTTCCAGTGCTGGAACAGGGCTAAAACAAAGTGTGGATATAGGTCTGACTATGCGAGACTGTAGTTTGAAGTAATCACTTTTCTTTGCATGATACATTGACTGCATTTATGCGATGTTGGCGTTAGCTAGCTAGCCAGCTTTATCAATAGCTGTTAGCTAAATTTGGTGGATGATGACAGTAGCTGTTTATAAAATAGACTGTACATTATAAATATGTTGACACAATTCAGTATTGATGTGATTCCATCGATGCACTATTGTTTTATAATAATAGATTGTATATATTTTCTGTATAACCATGTTACGTTACATTAATGAATGGAGCTTTTTGCAATATCTTGAACAATGTCTAGCATTCATTTCATGTGTTATTGCAGTTTACCTTGCTGAATAATTACAGATTAACATTGGCATTAACCTGATATTTAGTATAAAGAGAAGATCGTTGAAAGTTTGAAAGTTACGAAGCAAGGTAGCTTGCAGTTCGTCAGCGTAAGCAGGCAAGGTCAAGTTAGCTAAAATTACACAGATCAATCCTTATGGCACTATATTTCACATGCTTTGCAGTTATGTAAGCTTACCTGTCCAACAAGAAGAATGCCAATTCAGGGTCGGTTTTGATCCCCAAAACTGAACGCAGGTCCCTGAAGGAATCAAATGTCCTGCCGATGCTCACTCTAGTTTTCGCTCGACCATGATCACGTTCCCGCTTAGCCAGACGGGATTCAGTAGATACATTTTTTTTTTTTTTTTTTTTTTTTTTGGAGTCTGTGTTGTGTTTGAAGCTGGCCGTTTGCTGGATTCCATCTCTAAGATAACGTTACCTAGTGTTGCAGTCTGTCTGTTGACACTGTTAAATAGTGGAAGCACTGAGGCAAGGCTCTCGGGAGCGAGCAAAACGTCACATCCCTTGGATTTTCCCGGCAAAAGCGACCCGCTTCCTTCACGTGAAAATCAGCCTACAGGCTTTAATAGGCAACCTGGGAAGTCCGGGAAGGGCTCATTTTTTAAGTTGCGTTACAAGCCGTTCACACATTGGCAAAAAAAAAGGCGAATATTACATGAAAAATGTTACATATTGCACCTTTAAAATATAAAGCATGAATGTCATGGACAACTTTTATAATGGTATAAAACTAAGAAAAATCTATGTCATGACATAATATTCATTAAAGTGAGTAAATTTAACTTAAAAAATATTAAATTCAGTTAATTTTACTTACATTTATGTTATACATGGTACTTAAAGTATAATTTAAATAAATATCTTATTAGATCATGTAACGTTTTTAATTTTACTTAAAAATATATGTTTAGTCATATACTTCATGACATATGGAAGCCTCTCACAGGGAAATGTAATGTATGTTATGTACACTCTGAGTCAACATCACCCTGCATTACCGGCAATAGAAATTACATTTAGAGTTGTGCATGCAGACCTCTACACTTATGACGGTGGCAATCAATAGATACTTTTTTTTGATCAAGAACGGGTCATTTTTAATAGAAAATGAACTTAAGACTGCACAAAAGGAGTTACCCAACGTAACAACAAAATTTGCATTAAAATGGTGTAAATAAACTTGCAAACAGTGTATCCATGCAAGCTTATTATTTATTGAAGCCCAGTGCATAAACACCAGCTTCGAAAATGTAAGTAAAATGTACTTATTTTATTTACCAATGAATCTTATTCAAATTAGCTAATAAATATGACAAAGTTTTCTACTTTCGAATTAATACATGATGACACAGTGTAAAAATAACAAACACTCCTAAATAATATTTACATATAATCTAGATAATTATTTTTACATGTTTGAATGTAGAATTTACTTAATATTTTCAAGTTCACGCTTTAACTTATTCAGTGTAGAAAGTACTTAATCTTTTCTGCTATATTTGCTACACCACAAAATATTTTTTTCAGTGAATGTTATTACAATTTTTAACCTTACCTAAACCTAACCATACAGTCTAACTCCTTACCGAAACCCTAAACTAACTTAGGAGCTGCATTGACTACTTCCCAAGCTTTAAAAAGAGGTACTATCCACTGCCATTGACTCAAAGGCCTGCGTTGAAAAGACAGACCACAATATTCTCCTTTTTTGTTATGCATTAGAAAGAAAGCAATACAGGTTTATAACAATATGAGGGTGACTAATTGATGAAAGAATTTTCATTTTTGGGTAAACCAGTCCTTTAATGCCCTGGTTTGCTAGCACAAACGTTGTTGATTTGGTCTAAAGCAGAGATAACTGAGACATCGGAGAGCTAGTGGGATCATAATAACCCTATCCAATCCCCAATTTGCTTTAGAGCAAGCCCCTTAATTCTAGCTTGCTTGAGAGCAACTGGCACAGCAAACTTGGCTACAGTAAGGCAGCAGATAATTGCTTGACCTTCACACTCTACTTGTATCCCTCTTTACCTGCTTAGGTTAGTATAAATGTGTGCACTTTCAAGTAACTTACTTTGATAAGAAATCAAATGATTCATTTGAAAAAACGTATTCATCCCCGCCCCTTTTCAGCGCTCCATGCTTCTGTGTTCTGTCTCTTAAACGCCGATGTGCATTGAAGCTACTGAGAAGAGTTGATCAAAATGGAGTATGTGTGGGAGCACAGAAAGTTTTTTTCACCAAGAGTTTATGGTGTGGGTCTACAATACCCCTCTACAACATGAAAATGCTAGTGAGATGTTTTTTCTGTCACTGTTAATAATCATTTTTCAGAGACCCGCAGAGGTAAATTGGACCTGGCAGATCACCTCATGCTCTGCTTCCTACTTCATACTCATGATAACTTCTGGCAACTCTATAACCTGTAAATCCACTTCACTAGCTAATTACACTTTGACATCAACACCATAGAAATCTATATAGAAAATGCTCAGAGGCAAAATTTTCAAGATGGCTGCACACTAGTTCCTCTGGCACATAAGGTGAATATGACTTTTCCTTTTACATATCCCATATATCCTGTACATTTTAACCTAAAATCATGTTTAAAAAAAAAAAAAAAAAAAGTTCACACCCATGATGCTTGTCAGCTACCCAAATGTAGTCCTACACAGACATGACAAATAGAGAGTAAAACATATTTATCATCATCCCTGTCATGCACATAGTGACTGACCCCATCCACTTTTCATGTTCCTCTGTCCTTGTGACCTGAAATGCTATTTACAGTACAGTATGTACAGTGTCTTCACTGTCTTTCTTCTTTGCCAAATTTAGTTCCTCCCCTCTGACAAAACACTATCTTCCCTCCAACGACACTCTGGAACATGAATTATGTTTGAGCAAAAGTGTAAATATCCCCTGTTGACAACTTGTTGGCATTGTAGTCTATTGTAATCTGATGCGGTATGCATTAGTGTAGGCCCTGTGCCCGGTAGGCTTTAGGTTGCCTTGTCACTACAGTTGACCATGGGAAGCGAGCAAGCTTTTAGCATGGAGCTTTGATACCCACTGGGGGGAATGAGATGTTGTGAGAGTTTGCCAATGTGCGGTGGTGAGTCATTATGAGATATGCCGTTTTGTTGGAAGAAAAAGTTACATAAATGACTTGGCTGAATCAGATTATTTTGTTGCTCCGGGATGTACAAGATGTGTTAAAAGAGTGTTTTTTCAACTGTTGGGTCATGACACAGAAATCAGCCGCAGATCTCTTCGGATAGGGTTGCAGACAGGAGGGAAAAGCAATGCTAAATGCAAATAATACAATGCATCTAACCATATAACCGTGCATAGTTAGGATATCAAAATACATAAATAGGCTTTTTGAAAATGAAAGATAAAACTATTTCAGTATATTTTGATATTCAGGGGCGGTTCTAAACCATTTTGACTTGGGGCAACTGTATTATACCTTTTTGTGATTAACATTTTTATTGATTCCACAGAAGACACAAAAAACTACACCTCCCTCTCAATTTGTTTTCATTTTTATTCTGAGTTACTTGGTTCATCTTTTGTTTCCATTAAAAGCTGCACTTAGATCCTCCAACCTCGCCTACCGTGTTACAGAAAGACTGACCCAAAAAATGGATCTAGTGGTCATCAGAATTCTGCTCCTTCAACAAGGGGACCATCCAGTTGAGGATCACCTCTGTGAGTTTTTAGAGCTGGCAAATGTAGTGCACTATCCAGACCGCTCTCTGGTGGTTTTCTTCCGGGCCGGTCTGAATAGTGCACTGAGGGAACTGATGCCTCCCCCAGAGACTATTCCTCCAGTGGCTCTGCACGCTCCCCCAGAGACTCCTCCTACAGCGGCTCTGCCGCCTGACCCAGTCCCTGTCCTGCGGCCACCTTCCAGGCCTCCTGACCCTTTTTCGGCCCTACGGCCACCTCCCAGGCCTCCTGACCCTGTCTCGGCCCTGCGGCCACCTCCCAGGCCTCTTGACCCTGTCTCGGCCCTGCGGCTGCCTTCCAGGCCTCCTGACCCTGTCTCGGCCCTGCGGCTGCCTCCCAGGTGTCCTGACCCTGTCTCAGCCCTGCGGCCACCTTTCAGGACTCCTGACCCAGTCCCCAACTTGAGGTCATCTCCTTGGTCTCCTGGCTGTCCGCCTGATCTGCTCTGGTCTCCTTGGTCTCCTGGCCATCTGCCTGATCTGCTCTGGTCACCCTGGTCTCCTGGCCATCTGCCTGATTTGCTCTCCTTGGTCTCCTGGCCATCCGCCTGATCTGCTCTGGTCTCCTTGGTCTCCTAGACATCCCATAGACATTTTTTTTTTTTTTGGAGCGTCTGGAATCCGCTCCTTAAAAAAGGGGCTCTGTCACATATTCCCTGTTTTTTGCATTGACTTTTATATTGAAATTTTTTAGTTCCTACGTTCCTGTTTCCTGCTAGTTTGTAGTCCTGTGTAGTTTCATTTCTTGATTGGTTTTCCTCTAATTGTTTCTACAGGTGTTCCTCATTCCCTTGTTTGCCCCTGTGTATTTAAGCCCTTGTTTTCCCTGTTTCCTTTGTCAGTCTTCACATGTATTGTTATGTTCTGTACCGGGTTCCCTGTGTTTTGTTTTCATTTTTTATTCTGAGTTACTTGGTTCATCTTTTGTTTCCATTAAAAGCTGCACTTAGATCCTCCATCCTCGCCTGCCGTGTTATACCCACACTCCTTCCTCCAATACCAAGTTTATATCTTTCTACCATAATCTCTTGATAGAAGTTAAAGCTCCATCCCCCAGACTCTGAATTAGCAGGTAGTAATACAATGATGCCTCGTGACCTTTTCCAAAAGCAGTAATCACCACTCCCAGAGTATCTTCCACTTTGGGGGGGTTGGGGGGTATGCTACTCCCAAAAATAGTACAGAGCAGGTGGCACAGCTGTAAATACCTAAAAAACTGAGATCTAGGAATCCCAAAATGTTGAACCAAATCTTCAAAAGATTCACTCCGCTTTCATATAGGTCACTGAGTGTAGTAACCCCCTCACAATCCACTTTGACCAGCAGAAAGGGGACTTATCAATACGTAATTTAGGGTTCAGCCATATGCTTGAGGCAACTTTTAAATAAATGTAGGAAATTTGGTAGTATAAATGTACATGGGATCGGTTAAAGTGCACGCGTACCCCCACCATTATATGTAGGAAAACAGTATGTGTGAGCTAGGAATTAAATTAAACTGTTCTTATTCTACATTATTATGTAAGGAAACTTATAATGGAATTAGTCGTGTTCGAAAACCATTATAAATTAGATAAATGACAAATAACTAGATTATTTGTCTGAATAGAATTCTCCTCCATTAAAATCATAATACAACGTCTAGTTGTATCCGCACACAATTTCTATTGTAAGGAATTAGCTTTAATAAGGGAATTATGGTTAATTCACTTATTGGAGTAATATTATTCTCATGTCTTATTGAAAATAATATTACACATATTTAGGTATAGCTTTGAAGCGAAATCTTTTAAAAACAGGGATGAGATTATTTATCATAATATACCACAGTCAAATTATCTTTGAATACAGACAAACTTTATTGCTATTCTAAACATAAAACTAATCTAACACATACAACATGAAACAGGTTGATGAGTAGTGACAGGATGTGAAATAAATGATAAATACAGAGAAAATGAACTTTATGGAGTCTGTTGACAATGCCTTAAGAACCATTTATCCTTCTTTGAGTCTACATCGATTTGCAATCGGATTACCCAAAGTATTTAACTAATACATCAGCACTTTGAGCAAAAGTCTGGAGATGTACTTGCGTGTCGTTGCATTTCCTTGTGTTGCTTGGTTCTTTGGCGTTTGAAGAAAGTTCGTTCCGTCGATGTTTTGGACCTCTGTTAGATCGGGATATCTGTTGTGTCGATGGATGACTCTGGTGGGCTTTGAAGTGAGGCCTTCGACAAGGAGGACTCGCGACTCCTGTTGGGTGTGTGAACCGTAGAGCAAAGAGTGAGAGGCTTCCTTGGACTCTAAATGGCATGGAGGATTAGGAAGAAGCAAGAGAGCAGAAGAGAGGAGACCAAGAGACGGTTCCAAGAGAGGATTCAAAGAGGCAAGTTCTAAGAGAAGAAGAGAAGGGTTCTTCCTGTTTTGGAGACATATGAACTGAAATTGGCCGCACCCCAAAGATGTCCTGAGCCAATTTCAGAGTCACATGGTCAACTGGTCTGTCCTTTTCAAAGTTGATTTACAATCCTTTGTGTGAAGGATCCTTTCAACTCCCGCTCAAAATAGTGAATGTTTAATCATGAACTTTTATATCTTGAAAACGGTGCAAGAGACATGACATTCGTTGTCATCAACATTCTCTACGTAAACAAGCAAGCATTTACATACTAAATCTGACATACTTTCATGACTATTACACGTGTAACAAAATCCCAGATTACAAATCATACTGGTTAATTCATTGGTTTTACAACATGGATAAAACATTATACATTATGAGAAACCTGATTGTCGGGGATATCAGGTTAAGCCTTTAATATTTACCATTCTTAGTACAATGAGATGAATAGATACAAGATTGAAGATTGTAATCACGATTTGTCAGTTGTAAGTGATTACAAATCACTACACATATTTTAAAAGGTACATCAGGCTCTAATCATTAATTTGTCAGTTATAAAAGTAATCCCAGGTCAAAGTAATTTTTAGAATTATCTAGCAAGGCTAGGTATTGTGTACATTGTAGGTTTAAATGCATTCTGTACATTTTAGAGGGTTAAATCAACGAAGTACAACGTTCATGGATTCCTTTTAGCTGCTGTTTGCAGAATAATGAGGATCTTGTGACTAATTATCGTCCAAAATAAAGAGTCAGAATTGGTGTTATTTTGTTCATTGTAATTCAGGAGGATCTCACAAGGGAACCTTTCAAAGAAAACCTGCTTTTGCTCTGTGTGGAAGTTCAGAAGGTCATGCTGAGGGGCCTTGGGACTGTCTTCGACGAGTCTCCGTTTCCTGATATGGCCGTTGATTTATGTATTAAGGTCACAAGGTGTTACTTGGCCATTTGGTCTTACAGAGGGTTTAAGTTTGTGGAACAAAGAAGGGTCATCTTATTGGTCAGCTCTGTCATTACAAACCCTAATTTGAGATTAAGCAGGCATGCGAGAGATTGTCTCCTTCAGCAATTTAGGCTGGATTCATTTTTCTGACTCTCTAATGGCTTGGTGGGGGATCTCTCTGATCTGTGAAATTTGGTGTTGTGTTCATTTGATGGCTTCGTTCATGGATAATCCTACATAAATATCAGAATTAAACATTCTGGACACTTTTGTCTATACTGAATGCAAATGTGAGATAACGGGGTGTAACTTTGGTTCAGCTACAAAATCAGACATCAGAAGACTACAAAGGACAGTCGGACTGCTGAGAGGATTATTGGTTGCCCCTTGCCCCCCCTTCAAGAACTATACACTTCCAGAGTGAGGAAAAAGGCTGGAAAAATCACTCTGGACCCCACTCACCCTGCCCACTACCTTTTTGAACTGTTGCCTTCTCTGGCCGACCCTTCAGAGCACTGAGCACCAGAACTGTTAGGCACAGGAACAGTTTTTTCCCTCAGGCTATCCATCTCATGAACAATTAAATTGCCCCATTGAGCAATAACTGCAATAAATGTGCAATACACAGTTTAGTCTTTCATATATTTATCCAACACATCAAACCTCTTCTGCCATTTCATTCCTCTGAGAAAGAAACAAACAAACAAAAAAAACATTTGCACTGTACATAACAGATTTGTATTTACACTGTACATAACAGATTGTATTAGATTTGCACTACCCATGTGTATGTGTGTATGTATGTATGTGTGTGTCTGTAGTATGTGTATAATTATATTATTTTTTATTATTATCTATGTCTTGTTGCTGTTTTTGTATTGTTTTTGTATTGTTGTACACTGGAAGCTCCTGTCACCAAGACAAATTCCTTGTATGTGTAAGCATACTTGGCAATAAAGCTCATTCTGATTCTGATTCTGAACTTAACTTCTCCGATTAGTTTGATAGAAAGGCTTTGCAATGGCGAAATAGGGGCAAGAACTTCCTGTTCAATACAAAACCAGGGAGGGGCTCTCTCAGGTGGACGTGACCAATAAGCCAAATGTCTAAGACTGAATGCATAATAATAAAACAAAATTTTGGGTAGGCCAAGCCCACATTTGTCAATCGGCCTTATTAAAGCCATTATTAAAATGTAATCTAGGGTGCTTACCATTCAAAATGAAGGACTTCGCTATGCTATAAAATTGCTTGAAATAAGAGAGTGGGACATCTACAGGGAGAGACTGTAGCAGGTAGTTGAATTTTGGAATACAATTCATTTTAATAACAATAACCTTCCCAATCATAGATAAATGTAATGAAGCCCACCTGCTCACATCGCTCGAAAACCTTTTTATTAAGGGGTCAAAATTAACTCTAAATAAATCACATAAATTTGCTGGGAATAAAAATGCCCAAATACTTATTGTCCTGTTTGGGCCACAGGAAGGCGCCCAGCTGGAAGGCCATTACTGGGCAGTACACTGTCAGAGCCAAAGCCTCGGATTTAGACCAATTGACTCTGTATCCTGAGAACTTAGAAAAGGTATTAATAATTCTGTGAAGGTAAGGCATAGATCTAGTGGGGTTGGAGACAAATAATAAAATATCATCTGCATAAAGCAAAAGCTTATATGCCATACCTCCTGCCACCAACCCTGGAAAATTATCCTCTTTCTTATCACGGCTGATAATGGTTCCAGGGCAAGACAGAACAATAATGCGGAAAGAGGGCAACCCTGCCGGGTGCCCCTATCCAGAGTAAAATATTCAGAAATTAATCCATTTGTTTGTACCGCCGCTACCGGATGTCTATAAAGTAACTTAAACCATACAATAAAAGTGTTTCCGAACCTGTATATTTCCAAAATCTTAAAAAGATAATCCCATTCTACCATACCAAACGCCTTTTCTGCATCAAGTGAGATAGCAGTGACCAGAGTCTGATCATTCGCCACTGACCATATGATATTGATGAAATGCCTAATGTTATCAGAAGAACTGCGGCACTGAATAAACCCCACCTGATCTATATGTATAAGAGACGTCATAACTTTACTTAATCGGTTAGCCAGGATTTTTGCCAATATTTTTACGTCTAGCTGGATCAGGGAAATTGGAAGGTAACTCTCGCTTGGATCTTTGCCCTTTATAAGACTCAGACTGATCCAGGCTTGTGTCATGGTTGGTGGAAGCTTTCCATTCTTTAATGATTCTGTATAAACTTCTAACAAAAGTGAAGCCAGTTATGTAGCATAAGATCTATAAATTTCAGCAAGTAGTAGGCAAGGCTTTAATTACCTCGCCAAGCTCCTCCAAGTTTATCTCAGAATCAAGATATTTTTTTTGCTCAGTCGTCAGTTTAGGGAGTTCTAAAGGTTCCACAAAGTTTCTAATATCCTCATCAGTAGACAAAGATGTGGAACTATAGAGATCAAGATAGAATTCTTTAAAAGCATTATTAATATCAATGGCCGAGGTAAGTATTTCACCACCAGCAGATTTTACTGAGGGAATGGTAGAAAAAGACTCTCTCTGCTTTATGTATCTAGGTCAATTCTCTGAGGCCATCAGATGACATTCGGTGCTTCAGCTCTGCCTCGGCACTTTTAATGTTCCTTTGCATCTCCATGAGTTCTCGTGCTTTGGATTTTCTGATGAATGAGGCATACTGTATGAACCGGCCCCTAAGAACCGCCTTAAGTGCCTGCCAAGCCATGCCCACAGAGGATACTGAGGACCAGTTGGTCTCCATATAAACATTGATTTCAGCCTTTAACATTTGTTGAAATTCAGGATTTTGCAAAAGGTATACATTAAAGCACCAACTATATGATTTCTTTTTCTTTGTATGTGGCAACACCTCTAAACTCACCAGGAAGTGATCTGAGACTAAAATGTTTCTAATAGAGCAATCAACAACAGATGAAATGAGGGACTTAGATATATAAAAAAAATCTATTCTAGAATAAATCTTATGGATTGATGAAAAAAATGTATAGTCCCTACCAGATGGGTTCAAAAGCCTCCAAATATCTGCAAGACCAAGATTTTTACACATCCTGTGAAGTGTGCTCTAGGAGGCTTATACCTTTGCTTCACTATGATCTAGAACTGAGTCCATCAATAGATTAAAGTCTCCTCCCAATATTATATCATGAGGGGTGCCAGAGGCTTTCAAGATCCCTTCAAGATGTATAAAAAAGCCCTGATCATCAGCGTTAGGTGCGTAAATATTAGTCAAAATCAAACTTTGCCCTTGAATTTCTGCTAAAACAATAATGACTCTTCCTAATTTATCTTTAATCTCTTTGAGACATTTACACATTTGGCTGATGCTTTTATCCAAAGCGACTTACAGTGCCCTGATTACAGGGACAATCCCTCTGGAGCAACCTGGAGTTAAGTGCCTTGCTCAAGGACACAATGGTGGTGGCTGTGGGGGATTGAACCAACAACTTCCACTTCCACTTCCACTTACCAGTGCTTTAGTCCACTACACCACCACCACTCCTTGTACATTTGAATTGTAGATGTTTACTTATCAATGTAATGACTCCCCTGCTCTTACTCGAGCCCGCACTAAAGAAAACATGTCCACCCCATATCTTCCCAAATTTTTTAGCTTCCTGTGGGGAAAGATGCGCTTCTTGAAGAAACACTATACCATATTTCTTATGTTTAAGAAAAGAAATAACCTTCCTTCTTTTTATGGGGTGCCCCAAACCATTCACATTCCATGTGGAGAGAGACAATCCACTCATATTAACATTTGACATTTTGACATATCAGAAAAAATAGATTGTGTGTCCAAAATAAAATTATAAAGACCACATTCCACACTGGTGCAACAATCAACCCCCTAACTTTCCCCAGAACAAAACAAACAGAAAAAAGAAAAACGTGCGCATTTACCCTGCGCACGATAGCGCCAACCGGCATCCATCCCTCTAAACTCAAACAGTCCATGTACGCCTACGAGAGTCCCCCGCGACAACTTTGCCATCAGATTGCTCAAGTCCGGTGTTTCTATACAAAAATTTGTAAGACAGAATTACACAACAGAAGATAGTCTATAAAACAGACTCCAGCCAGTAAGTGAAATAAACATAAAAAACCCATGTAGATTCATCCACTTAACTGTCTCGAAGGTGTGTGCCTCCACAAAACAAGCTCCAGCCACTAGTGGAACCTGCACAAAAAAACAAAACCAAAAATGGGCCATTCAGTTCTTTGGGTAGTCAAACTCACTCCAATGTCCTGCAATAAATATTCCACAAAACCAACTCCAGCCAACAGGAGGCATAAGCACCCAAAACGAGCAGATGTATGAACAAGCTGTCCCGAAGAAATGATTCTACACAAAACAAACTCCAGCTGCTAGGCGGAACCAGCACCAGAACTTTTTTTTTTTTTTTTAAAAGGCGCTCAGCTTCCTCGAACAGTTGAGTGTATGTTTAATGAGACAGTTCCACCACTAGGCGGCAAGATGAAAATCACCAAATGGCTTACTCACTCCAATGTCTTTATGAAAGACAATGCTTACTGTGGGCATGTAAATATTTTACGGCCACCCTTAGTATTTATTCTCAGTTTGGCCGGAAACATCAGTGCAAAAGCGATTTTCCGTTGATGTAAGAGTTTCTTGCATTCCTTGAATCAATCACATTTCTCTCGTCGAATTTGCAAAGTCTGGGAACAAGAAAATGCTGTGGTTTTTCCAAGAAAGCTTTCCTTTGCTCTTCACCTCGCCTAACACGAGATCTTTATCGCATGATCTCAGGAATTTGTCTCAGGACGTTGTTTCGCCGGCTACGATTCTCAAGATCTTCCAATTTTTCCAAAACGCGTTCCAAATCTGTCTTGATCACTAGCGGGTTAGTAGCTAATTCCCTCTCTGATGACTGTAGATAATTGATCCGTCTCTCGACGTCCAACAATCTTGTAACCAACTCAGAGAATTTCGTCTCCATTGCAGTAATCGATCGATGTATTACAGCAAGATCCTCCAAGTCTGCAAGGACTTTCATCAGCATTGCAGACACATTCATCAATTCACGCCAGATTTCTTTCAGTTCACTGTCCAAATTGAGTCCCGGGCTTTCGGCCTGTTGCTCCGGGGAATCAGCCCGAGCACATAAATGTCCTTTAATATCTCCCAAGGATTTTGAATTTTTTGACATTTTGTCTTCCTAGAACAGTTAAGAATCAGGGTGTATCGAATCTCACTGGTTTATGACACAAATAGTAATAAAATTAGCAAAGTGCATCCGCTTCTCGCATGGCGTCACGTGACTCCAACTGTATTATACTTTAAATGTCCCCTGTACACATATAAAAAAATAATTTGCTGTTTAAATATTTGTGGACATGCACTTTCTTAAAGACAAACAAAGATTTGAATAATAAAAAAAAAATATATAATCTATAAACAAACAAGCTCATGACAAATGACAAATGTTTCAGTAAGTCAATACACCCTAACATTCTGTTGTTGTTAGGGTGTAACATGCTAGTTGCCATGCTAGTCTTTAGAATGACTATTGCAGTTAAATTATTGGGTAACATTAAGGCTGATAGGATACATCAAGATTTTAGGTTAGAATTTAAAGGGATAGTTCACCCAAAAATGACCCACACCTATCATATCGCTTCTGAAGACATTGATTTAACCACTTTTATGCAGACTTAAATGTGATTTTTTGAGCTTCAAAATTTTGGCATCCATTCACTTGCATTGTATGGACCAAAAGAGCTGACATGTTCTTATACAAATCTTCATTTGAGATGAGCAGATGAATGAAAGTCATACACATCTGGAATGGCATGAGGGTGAGTAAATGAGGAGAGAATTTTCATTTTGGGTGACTATTCCTTTAATCGGTAGGCTATAATCAGCATGTACAGGTCTTGTAAATGGTCACAATTCCCTTTAAGATTATTTTAAGAATTTTTAAGCACATTTTTAAATTCACTAGTTCATTTTAAATGGTTACATTTTAAATGTATGCATCTATCTCAATTACTATGAGTTTAAAAAAGCTGCATGCATCGTAATTATATGTGACCAATAAGATGGTATATTTTGCGTTTGTTTTTGTTATGTTTATTGGACTATATTACCTGCAAATCCATCTTTAATATTGACAAACCTTATATCATTTGAAAGCTACAAGTCTCTAGCTTCGAAATATGGCTACTATTTTGAGATTTGAATTACGTCATTACAGAAATGCATTAAAATACTGAAAGAGTGGATTTTAAAATGTGACGTGATCGGTATTACTTATCTTTTATATCTTCTGGTTTTGATCTGATCGGATGATGGCAGGCAATTCCAGCATACAATCCATGGTAAATGTCCCGATTGAAAGTAGACTCTGCCATTTTATCCAAAACAGTGAAAATTGAGGAAAAAAATGACTGATCATCCTTTGCTTGCGTCATCACATAACATATAATGTCTATTATCAATAAAATATTGATTATAAAGTGTATTTTATCAATCAGCATCGAGGTCTTTACTATTCTGGTGAAACCTCCATGTTGTTTCAACCCACCCACTAGTCTCTCTGTGATTCACAGCCGGAGCTGTCAATCAAACCAGATAAAAGGCTCCATGGCCTCTCCAAAATGCGCATTTGCTGTTTCAGTGAAAGGATCCAGCGAATGGATCGCTAGTCAAGATTTGATTGACAGGTCATGTAGCCATTGGTATGATGTTTCTATGGTTACAGGGGTTGGCCTTGTTCATTCTAAAACAGTAATGCCGCCCTAGTGTTCATCTGGAGAGAGAACCAAAGGCCGCCATTATGGCTCTGTGCTTTCTGCTGTTTCTGATGACCAAAAGGCTGCCATTATGGCTCTGCCCTTTCTGCTGTTTCTGATGACCAATCAGAGCCAAAATAGAACCTTTTGCTGCTTCTTTCGATGTATCTATGCAAAAACACTATAATTTGGATAGATTTGAGTGCTTTGGAATAAGTTCCACGCCTTTTGGATGAGGAAAAAACACTAAACCTGCTGGAGCGCATGTTCGGTGCTGGGACTTAGAGCAGCTATAGGCTAAAGCTACAAGCATGGGCTCACTGGATCATAGATGATTCTATTTAGAGGTATAAACAAACTATTATAATTTTATGGCAGAAAAATATTATATGTTTGTTAGAAATGTGAATAGTTAATGGCTTCCGCTTTTATACTTAGATTACATTGTAACCGTGCATTACAAAATTAATTATAATACTTATAATCTGTAATGAATCTTATATAATGTTTTGTAATAAAATAGTGTGTCCTCATTTGTGGTTTGAATGGTGTTTCTGAAATTAGTTTTTCAAAAATTTTCTGGAAAATTCTTGCAACAATGGAGCTTTGATGTTATCTTGTGGCCACTTTTTGTACTGCGCCTAGTCAATATCTGATATATATGCCATTTTATAACTTATTTATTTCAAATTTGGGACACAACTTGGTTTGACATATGGCTTTAATTTTCTCTATTTTTCTTTTTTTTTTTGCCACATATTTTATATTTTTTTTTTATATAAAAGAAATAAAAGTTTAGTGCATTGCATTTTCAGTGCAATAAACCAAACTTCTGTAACTTATTTTTAATTAACTTAAATAACTGTCTTCACTTGCACAATAATCTTCCAAGTATTTTCTTTAAAAAGAGACCAAAATTAGGTCTGTAGTCCCAAGCGTTCAAGAATTACAGGCATTTAAAGCTGAGTATGTAATTTTCTGGTAAATGCTAAAAAGGAGGGGTGCCAGTTAAAGGGTTAATGGGTTTTTTAACCCTTATTACATCTGTCAGTGTCTATGCACATATTGAGTGCACTTGGTGTGCACCTCTTATTAGAGAATGTGGTTGCTAATATTAAGCTCAGTTCTCTGTTATTGAGCACACATGTGCCTCTCCCTTGTGATTAGTGTGCCACATGTTAAGTATTTGATTGACAAATGGTGTTCATTAAGAGGACAATGTGTTTGTTATCTACCCTGTAAACTATTTAGTGCTTCTCTTGCATTTTGTTTCCAAGAGAAGCAGCAGGATGAACCATGCAGCTTTTTTCTCTCTCCCTCTCCCGGTGAGTTGTTGTTGCATGTTTGCTTTTTATTCTTGTGTGTGTACCCAACACTACCAATATTAATCTGTGTATTTTATTAGGTTGAAGTGCGCTGAAGTGGTGAGCTTAGTGTATGCTTTTGCACTGAAGGTAAGGCATTTATTTGGGCTTTAATGGGGTGGTTTGTAAAGGGTTCCAAATTTTAAGTTAAGTGTATTCATAATTAATTTGGTTTTGCAGGTGCGGTGTGACCCAGTATAATGCTAGTTGCTGTTTATTCATTCCTGTTTCTTCACATCTGTTCCAGCATGCTGTTTCATCATAGTTGCTCATTTGTTTTGCCAAAATTGTTGCACTACATTTGTCTTGTTTCTGCATTGTACAGTGCAAAACAATAAATTAAAGATGGTGAAAATACCTCATTATAAATAACATAAGTGTGTACTTTATGTTGTTCGAAAAATAAAAACCTGACTCATACAAAATGTATTTTATAATGAATGCTTGCTAAATAGGAGCCATCTCTAACCAGTTGAGCATTCAATAAAGCAGAAAATCAGATCCAGATTGGGTTTCATGATGATAACATGGGAAATTGTGCTATAAAAGAAACTTAACTTACACTTACATTTACACCAGCAAATATAATCCACATTAAGTAGAACTGAAACTGGAGCTGGCATGTCCAAAGATGTGAAACTAACGCTGAACTTCCAGCTTATTTCCAGAAGTTAGTTGTTGGCTCATTATTCATTTAACATTAGGTTTCTCCTACCCGACAATTTTACAACAATATTTTTAGCACAGTTAGCTTAAATAATATGTGACTATATCATACAGGCGTAAAACACTGAACTCAAACGGTCAACGCTTGCTGAAGAATTATGCCTAAAAATGCTCCTATGGGCTTTCATTCAGTAGTGCTTGTAAGGGACCATCTGAAAATTCCACCCACAGCACTAAAATGTAGGAGGTGTCTAAGTATTCATCAATTTATTCAATTAAAGTATAAGATATACATACAATTAACAGTCTTTAGAATGTGTAGCCTAAGTGTTTTTTTTTTTTTTTTTTTTTTTTTTATAACAGTGGATAAGACAGAACATGCAAGGCAGTTGCATTGAACACTTGGACACCAGTGATGTTTTAGCACAGTGTGTGGACTTTTCAGATGGTCTCTTATGCACTATCAGTGAATATTTATTAAATATTAAACTTAAATTAAACTTTACCTCGCTAAAAATGATTATGCAGTCATAATGCACTGATGTTTTGTTTAAATATAATTTGTTTTGTCTACTTACTATGACGTGGGGTCACTGAAGTCTCAGTGGGATTGAAAATGAGAATACCACTTTTACAATTCTACCACTCCAATTTAGGGGTGCCTCTGAGGGAGCCGGGGGGGTGGGGAGTATATTAAACCACTGGAGTCATACGTGTTACTTTTACTACAACTGTCTGTGCTATTTGGAGATTTTAAGTGCTGGTCACTATTCACTTGCATTGTATGGACCTACAGAGCTGAGATTTTCTTCAAAAATCTTCTGCAGAAGAAAGTAAGTCATACACATCTGGGATGGCATTAGGGTGAGTAAATAATGAGAGAATTTTCATTTTTGGGTGAACCATCCCTTTAATATTAATGTTGTTAAAATATTCAAATATAAAGTTTTAGTAGTATTTTGATACCGAAGCACTGGTACTTCTGACATCACTACAAGATAATAAAAATATTCAGGGCTTTACGAAAAATTTGTGGATGAAAACGAACTAGACAGGAAGTCAGGACCCAGACACCACACTCCAGACATGAAACACAACAGACTGAAGAGCACGTGGCAGGGAATAAAACAGAGGCTGCAAGCTCACACAAAGACAGACATGGGCAAATAATGCCACGGTCCTGTCAGACCAAAACCCAGACTGACAGAGTGACAGGACCTTGACAAGAACACCCTAGCAACCTCTTAGTATGATGCACTGTTTGTCTGACTCTGAGACCTGTATAACGTTTAAACTTAAAACTGTAAAACTATTTTAAAAAAGTTTTGTCAAGCCAACATTAAAGTTTATTTTGACAAATTTTACCTTTCTAGTAAAATATAATATTAGACATAAGCAGTTCACTATGTGCCACTAGCATCACCTAATGGAAGAAGCAAAAATAATGATGTGACCTCTCTTCCACCAAACAGATATTTCCACCCCAAACTCATGCCACTGACTGAGCCAGAGTTGCTGTGTCAGGATGGTTGGGATGATGAAACAAACAGAGCAATATTTTGATAGCGCCACAGAGTAACAGTGTTTGCACTTTTCGAAGAAAATCATCCTAAAATGGTTTAATTATGGTTTCATCTGAATATTAAGCTGTGATAGGGTATTTTAACTTAAAAAAAAAAAAAAAAATGCTCTTCAGCACTCTTCAAAGTAAAGTAAAATATTTGTCTTGAGGGCAAAACCAGATGATAACCATGGAGTTAGAAGACTTAGGATGTGGACCTTAGTTGATAAAAATTGATTTTGATACACTGAGCTGACTTTGTAAAGGTCAAAATCTACATTGATGAATGAAATCACCTTTGATCTGGTAGACTCAGTTTGACCTTAAACATCTCTAGAGGAGGCCATTGCACTTTTTCACGGCTAAGAGGTTTATATTGGCTCCAGTAGCATTGGGTATCATATTGCCTCCCTGTAGTAATTATTCTTCTATTTACATTGTCCTGAAAAGCCCTTTGTTATAATTTTGTCAGCCGGCTCATGCTATTTACTCAACATTAAGCAATCAAACCTAACCCCAGAGGTAATCAACGGTGAAATCACTAGTCCTCGATTCACCCGCAAGATGGATGAGTGATCAGAAATGTTTGCAAAATGTTTTATGGACGGGGCTCATGAGACAGGCGGGCGTACAGGCAAATGGCACCCACTCATCCGCTACAGTGAGATGGGCGCTTATACACAGCCTTTATGTCCGCTAGATCATTTAGATTTATGCGTGTCATGGGAATAGTATTAAAATTTCTTGGATGTGTGGATGGAAAGGAGGGTAAGTGGATGGGTGAAGAAATATCCCTGAAAGTAAGATACTGATGTTACAGGGGTTTTTATGAAAAACAATCCCAACCACTGTGACCACAGGTGAATTACGGAATGTGCCAATGTGCCATGTGTGGGGGGGCCCTGGGCTGCAAAGACTCGTGGCTCATCAACTTTGAAAACAAATATTTATATATGCTTAAATATGTGGGCCCCAGAGCTTATACAGGGTCCCCTCAACAGGGCCCTGTGAATATGAGGGCCCCCAGCCCTCTTATAGGACCCTTTTGCCTTCCAGTTTCTAATTAAATTTTTTGAGCAACTCTTTAACTTTATAACAGCACACATTTCATATTTGATACATGACTTTCTAAAGCCTCTACAGCAGCAGTCCATCTGGACCGCAAGACATCTTGACATTTGCTGCCCCATCTCACCGTTTCTATACTTCAAGTGATCAGCACAACAAAACAACGGAGCTGTGTACAGCACAAGCGCTCGGGCGCAGATAGCACTGATCTTTCAGCGCTGTATCCCTCGAATACTTTTCTCTTTAACGGAACACGCTTCATTTATACCCTTCATTTATACACAGAGTTGCAGATGCGGTTATTTTAAAGACAGTAGACCATAGCGGAGAAATAAAGTGAGCAGTAATATAGATGGATACTGGCATCTTTCGTAAAACACACTGCAGAAAACGAGAATGAGGTGAATTGAATTCAACTTCATGAGTCTGAATGAATCCAACCGTTCAGCTAAACCATGTTTGTGACAGGACAACGTGCTTCCAGAGCACCTTTAAACTATAAACCGTCTAAAATTAGCTTTAATAATCAGCATGTTTCGAGCCTTTCACAAACAGATTATTTTTGTGAAAATTAATCAAAGATCATCTCTTGCATAAATGGCAAGGAAAAACAACAAAAAACTTGATTTTACTAGTAGCACAGTGGAGTTCTCATGAGAACTTTTCCATTATTTGATAGTCTGACCATTTATAGGCCTACTTAACTTTAGCTAACAATATTTTTAAGCATCACTATTGTGCTGTACATTGTTTGTTGTCGGTAGATTTTCATTTTAAGGAAAATATAAAAATGGTCCATTCAGACTTCTACATTTTCAACATTTTCTCTCAGGAGATACCCCTAAACCCTGGACCAATGATGTGCACAAAACGGGGGCTGCAGGGGCAGAAGTACTCTGTCCATTAGTAAAGTCTGTGCATGTCACTGTACTGGACTGTCGTCATCAAGCTTCAAAATGAACAGTTGATTTTATCTTTTAATATTATAACAAAGTGCTCTCGATTGACGAACTCTTCTCTTCTTTTTCAAAGTACTATTACTGCCAACTTTGACATTTACAATTATGCCTACTATTTCAAAAAATTAGCATTCCTTATGTCATTTCATAGCTATACTGTCTACTAACACCATGTAAGTTATTGTCCGGACCTGTGCTGGGAAGGAAGTCTAGAGACTGGACCTCTTGGAACTTTAATTGAATACCCTTGCTCTACATCATCATCACGATGTGTATGAGATGTCTACTGTCTCCTGGTGAAAGTTTCCATGCTCTTCTGGAAGTAAAAGATCTTGTTATATAATTTTCCAAAATAGCTATAGCTTTGACAACTGAAGTTTGAAATCACAAACATACCAAAACAGACTCGTTGCTCATTTTAACATTCTGTCAGTGTAATGTAGTATAGGAGATTTTTGGACACTTTGAAAAGGCTTAAATTATGCCTTTGCAGGGCTTTTTGATGGAAGAATAATAATGGTAGCCAAGCTGTAGGGTCATTCCAAGCAGAATTTCCCAAAAAATGACCACTATTTCTGAGCCCCACACCTTTCAGCCATTCAAAACTCTCACAATGGAGGGTAAAGCCTTTGAAGGAAACTGTGTTTAGGGATGATCACTTCTGAATGGAATGCACCCCATCATTCAGATGAGTTGAAAGGATAGCTGTTTCTCACCCACACCTGTTATATCGCTTATCGCTTCTTGGATGGCTTCTGAAGATATTAATTTAACCACTGGAGTTTTATGGATTATTTTTTATGTTTCCTTTATGTGGTTTTTGGAGTTTCAAAGTTCTGGTCAACATTCACGTGCATTGTATGGACCTACAGAGCTGAGATATTTTTCTAAAAACCTCTTTATGTTCTGCAGAAGAAAGAAAGTCATTCACAACTTAGATGGCATGAGGGTGTGTAAATAATAAGATAATTTTTGGGTGAAATTTCCCTTTTAAAGTGTTTGATGAAGTGAAAACATTTCATAATTTAGTATGGCCCCTGTAAATATATGCATTTTTTATGCATAATTTGTAGTATTTACATTGAGTTTACATTATGAATAACAAACAATAAAATGATACTGTCTCTTTAAGAACAGTGGCTGTTCAGCAAATGTGTTTGCAGTTTCTTTACCACATCCATGCTGTGTGCTTGAATTAATCTGACTAAACATAACAGAACAGGTATTAAAAGAGGTTTAAATCAATAAAAATAGATTGCGTAGATCTCAACTTTAAAAGAAAATTGGCCCCAGGGCCCTTGCTAGTCATAATCCGCCCCTGACTCTGACCATTAATATACCTTAACATACACTATATTGCCAAAAGTATTCGCTCACCCATCCAAATAATTGAATTCAGGTATTCCAATCACTTCCATGGCCACAGGTGTATAAAACGAAGCACCTAGGCATGCAGACTGCTTCTACAAACATTTGTGAAAGAATGGGCCGCTCTCAGGAGCTCAGTGAATTCCAGCGTGGTACTGTGATAGGATGCCACCTGTGCAACAAGTCCAGTCGTGAAATTTCCTCGCTACTAAATATTCCACAGTCAACTGTCAGTGGTATTATAACAGAGTGGAAGCGATTGGGAATGACAGCAACTCAGCCACGAAGTGGTAGGCCACGTAAAATGACAGAGCGGGGTCAGTGGATGCTGAGGTGCATAGTGCGCAGAGGTCGCCAACTTTCTGCAGAGTCAATCGCTACAGACCTCCAAAGTTCATGTGGCCTTCAGATTAGCTCAAGAACAGTGCGTAGAGAGCTTCGTGGAATGGGTTTCCATGGCCGAGCAGCTGCATCCAAGCCATACATCACCAAGTGCAATGCAAAGCGTCGGATGCAGTGGTGTAAAGCACGCCGCCACTGGGCTCTAGAGCAGTGGAGACGCGTTCTCTGGAGTGACGAATCACACTTCTCCATCTGGCAATCTGATGGACGAGTCTGGGTTTGGTGGTTGCCAGGAGAACGGTACTTGTCTGACTGCATTGTGCCAACTGTGAAGTTTGGTGGAGGGGGGATTATGGTGTGGGGTTGTTTTTCAGGAGCTGGGCTTGGCCCCTTAGTTCCAGTGTAAGGAACTCTGAATGCTTCAGCATACCAAGAGATTTTGGACAATTCCATGCTCCCAACTTTGTGGGAACAGTTTGGGGATGGCCCCTTCCTGTTCCAACATGACTGCGCACCAGTGCACAAAGCAAGGTCCATAAAGACATGGATGAGCGAGTTTGGAATGGAAGAACTTGACTGGCCTGCACAGAGTCCTGACCTCAACCCGATAGAGCACCTTTGGGATGAATTAGAGCGAAGACTGTGAGCCAGGCCTTCTCGTCCAACATCAGTGTCTGACCTCATAAATGCGCTTCTGGAAGAATGGTCAAAAAGTCCCATAAACACACTCCTAAACCTTGTGGAAAGCCTTCCCAGAAGAGTTGAAGCTGTTATAGCTGCAAAGGTTGGGCCGACGTCATATTAAACCCTATGGATTAAGAATGGGATGTCACTTAAGTTCATATGCGTCTAAAGGCAGATGAGCGAATACTTTTGGCAATATAGTGTATGTTTGTGAGTAGTTCTGGTTCAATCAGAAATAAAAATTCTGTCAACAGCTACTCACCCTCAGGGTGTTCCAAATCTCTGTGAATTTCCTTCTTCCATGGAATGCAAAAGGAGATGATCCAGGAAAACAGGGCAAAACTATTGATGACACATGATGCACTTCATAGATGTTTGTCCAATCAAATGCTATCTATAGTGGGATTGTCAACAAATCAACAATAAGCAAATCACGGTTCGTGACTGTGAAGAAACTAAAGCCTATTGGCTATTTTTTTTTTTATATATATATCCCATACAAACGTCCTCTTTCAGTAGTAAAATATGTAAACACAGGGCAGAAAACTGTGCTTTTCAAGACATTTCATGGCGTCTTTAAGTTTTACCGCTGTTCTGTAAGGAGACACTGATGTTTATTTCCCTGGTGTAATACAGTGTTGCTTCTACATTAAATTTCCAACCTTCAACCCGAAACTTTTTAAACATTTGTTTTCCTGCCAAAACACTCCGCAATAAAGTTATTAAAACAAATTTGTCTCTTCTCAAGTCCCTCACTGCAATATATTTTAGGAACATAATACATCCATTTTGTGAGGTGTGTGACAAATTACAGACAATGCTTGACTATTTTACTGTGATCCACACTATGTTTTATCCACTATTCTTATAACAGTTTACATATTTAATACAATCAACTGGGTTTGGAAGAAACACTAACAATACATCTTAAAGGAATTGTTCCTCAAAAAAATGAAAAATATTTAATAATTTACTCACCCTCATGCCATCTCAGATGTGTATGACTTAATTTCTTCTGCAGAATACAAATGAAGATGAATCTTAGCTCTGTAGGTCCATACAATGCAAGTGAATGGTGACCAAAACTTTGAAGCTCCAAAAAGCACATAAACACAGCATTAAAGTAATCCATACAACTCCAGTGGTTAAATAAGAAGTGCTTAAGTGTGTAAGAAGTGCTCGATTACACTTCCTAGCACCATCTAACACTCTATGCGTCAAGCACTAGGACGTGTAATCGAGGTAGAAATCATGATCATGCCTAGAGACTGCAATGGCAAGATGTACAGTGAATAAGGAGTTCCCTATCTGTCACTCACTCGACGCTGTGTCGATGTAGTGACACTAGGGGTCGCCTTTGGGAGCCCCAAACACCTCTGATCTTTGAAAAAAGACCAGTGGAATTTGCAAGTGGAATTTGCATGCCACTCCCCCGGACATATGGGTATAAAAGGAGCTGGCTTGCAACCACTCGTTCAGATTTTCTCTTCAGAGCCAAGCGGTTGTGTTCAGCGAGCTGAATTACTTTGCCGATCCATACACCTCGAAAAGCTGTTGGATTTACGGCGCATTACAGCGGTTTCTCCCCCTCGTACACGGGTGGAATGCAGAGAATGCCCCTGGGCGCTTCAGCAGCCTAAAAGAGTATATTCTTCCATTAAAAGAGTATATTTTCCTTCTTAAAGAGTGGCACTTACGGAGAGTGTCTTTTTAAAGATGCCTTTCCGTTGTGTTTAATTCCTGGTTGTGGTCGTTATCTCTCCGCTTCCGATGGCCACGATCACTGTCTCACGTTCTTGGGCGCTGCCCACTTGGAGATGGCGTTCGTGGACGGGTCATGTCCTCACTGCGAAAACATGACCATGGCAACACTGCGGTCGCAGAGGAAAAGCAACCCCAGTGGCTCCCCGCCGTGGTCCTTCTACCTACAGGTTTGAGGCCTTGTCGGTTAGCACTGGGGGTGATTTGGGGACCCCAATGGGAGCCGCTCCACCTGGGAACCCCCCACGGACCTCCCATTCCCCAGCACACTCGTTCATCCCGGTCGAGTTCTGGGATGAGACCTCTGGCTCGTCTCAGGGTGAGTTCGCGGTCTCATTCGGGGCTCACGAAGAGGATGAGCTGTCGATCGCAGCATCGGAGAGCGGGCCCACATTGTCAAGAAAAGAGCGGTTTCCTCATTCCCTGGGTCACACATCTGGTGTTCACAGCCGTCGTTATCATGACCGCCAGACACAGCACCTTTACGGCAAGCATGGCACCCCGGAGGCGGGCCCCTGCCTGCTCTGGTACGCCCTGACTGAGGCTTCCCTTTGCACAGACGCGCTGGCACACAGCTGGCCCTGGGGGCTACACAAGTATGTGTTCCCCCCAGTGAGCCTACTTGCACAGACCCTGTGCAAGGTCAGGGAGGACAAGGAGCAGGTCATCCAAATAGCACCCTACTGGCCCACCCAGACTTGGTTCTCAGACCTCACACTCCTCGTGACAGCCCCCCCGGTGAATTCCCCTGAGGAAGGACCTTCTTTCTCAGGGATGGGGCAACATCTGTTGCCTCTGGAATCTCCACGTCTGGCCCTTGGAAATGGAAGACCTAAGTGGCCTACCACCCATGGCAGTAGACACGATCACTCAGGCTAGGGCTCCCTCTATGAGGCGCCTGTATGCCTTGAAGTGCCGTCTGTTAGCTAAGTGGTGTTCTTCCCAACGCGAAGACCCCCAGAGATGCGCAGTCGGGTCGGTGCTTTCCTTCCTGCAGGAGAGGCTGGAGGGGCGGCTGTCCCCCTCCACCTTGAAGGTGTATGTGGCCACTATAGCGGTGCACCATGACGCAGTTGATGGTAAGTATCTCGGGAAGCACAACCTGACCATCAGGTTCCTTTGAGGCGCGAGGAGGCTGAACCCTCCCAGACCATGCCTCATTCCCTCATGGGATCTCTCCGTGGTCCTACGGGGCCTGCGGGGAGCCACGTTTGAGCCTCTGGAGTCAGTTGAGCTAAAGGCACTCTCTTTGAAGACTGCTTCCTGTCTGCGCTCACATCCATCAAGAGGGTAGGGGACCTGCAGGCATTCCCTGTCAGTAACACGTGCCTGGAGTTCGGTCCGGAATACTCTCATGTGGTCCTGAGACCCCGACCGAGCTATGTGCCCAAGGTGTCTTCCGACACGGACACTTATGGGCCCCAGTCGATCGATTTCCACTCTTTTTTGGGGAGAAAAAAGAAGAGAAGAGGCCCCTTTTTTGGGCAGTCGACTTATCCCCGAGGTGCAGGGGACCATACGACACTCGTAGGAGCGTTGGGGGAGGTTACGTGATGGCCAGGTGCGCTGGCTATGAGGCACGCAATGGTCTGCCCATCTCGTACCACCAGTCTACGTAACACAGTTCAGCTAGTTGTGGCATTTCGTATAGGGATCCCTAGTGTCACTACAGCGACACAACGTCGAGTGAGTGACAGATAGGAAACGTCCTGGTTACTTTCATAACCTCCGTTCCCTAATGGAGGGAACAAGAAGTTGTGTCCCTCCTGCCACAACACTGAACTACCTGCTGAAATGACCAAGACCTTGTCTCGGCTCATCAGCACAAAACCTGAATGAGTGGTTGCGAGCCAGCTCCTTTTATACCCGTATGTCCGGGGGAGTGGCATGCAAATTCCACTCATCAATTCCCATTGGCCTTTTCTCAAAGATCAGAGGTGTTTGGGGCTCCCAAGAGCAACCCCTAGTGTCACTACATCGACACAATGTCTCGTTCCCTCCATCAGGGAATGGAAGTTACGAAAGTAACCAGGACGTTATATTTTGATCTGTTCTCACAAAAAAAAAAAAAAAAAAAAAAAAAAAAAGATTGGATATCTTTAGTAGACATGGATTAAACCACTGGAGTTTTATGGGTTACTTTTATGTTGCATTTATGTGCATTTTGCAGCTTAACGTTTTGGTCACCATTCACTTGCATTGTATGGACCTATAGAGCTGAAATATTCTTCTGTAAATTATGAGAGAATTGTAATTTTGGGGGAACTATTTCTGAATTAGATTTTTTAACTTGCCGTGTCATGTTTGGTCATGTGACGTGAGAACCAATGACATTTGGCATCAATGACATCAAACAACACGACAGCCACAACATGTCAAAAAGTGCCATTATTTATTTTTACACAAGTGAAAATTTGAGTAAATTATTCATATTGCACATACAGTTCATTAAATTAGACTAAAAAGAATGTAACAGATCCTTGTGGTGTTGAAACAATTTGTAATATTTTCTGTGAAATGAATTATGAGATCCTTGCACAGTCAAAAACAATGGTAGCAGGAGAAGTGATGGGCATTCATAAAGGAAAGACAAATTCAAGGCACTCACGTGGGGGTATGGTATAAAGATAAAATGCCCGATTTATTAAAGTTTGGGCTACTACATTGTTGAAGAGCCTTCATCAGGGTGTAAATTACATCAAGCAAACAAGAATTTATAGGGCAGAGTAAAGCATGTCGCATGAGTATCACATGTCCTCCATTCATTGGCTAATGACAATTAAAAAAACACCTACTGTAGGTTTTAAATAAGGAAGTGTGTTCATTCAATCAGAAAAAAAAAAAGTAAACAAAGAGACTAAGTATACCCAGCAACATAGCAAACATATGTGAAATAAATACTCAAATAGGTCATATATCCAGAGAACTATAGACAAAAGCATAAGAGCATAATGTAATATAATGAAAGGAAAGAACCACAGTGAAGAAAAAATATATACACACATATTCACATATTTATCTCTCCACTGAGATCAGGGTAACTGGTTGCCTTAAGTGTTTAATAACATTTTTAATAGAGGCATTTTTTTTAATTCTTTATACCATAGCCAACGTGGGTGCATTGGATTTGAATTCCTTTATAAATGTAAATGCCTGACAAAAACTTAGAGTCAACATGTATGTTTAAAGGGATAGTTAACCTAAAAATAAAATTTCTGTCATCATTTATTCACCCTTATGTTGTTCCAAACCCATATTACTTTTTTCTTTATTTCTGTTGAACATAAAAGGATATGTCAGGCAAAATGTTAGCCTCAGTCACCATTCACTTTCATTGAATGAAAAAAACTATGCAAATGAAAGTAAACTATGACATCTCCTTTTGTGTTCCACAAAAGAAAATAATACAGCTTTGGGACACAATGAGGGCGAGTAAATGATGGCATAATTTAAATTTTGGGTGAACCACAGTATCCCTTTAATTCAAAGCACCACTAACAAGACCTTTAAACTCAGATTATATGTTTTTTTAAAAGTATAAATACAGCTAACATACACTGGACAACAACACATACATGTATTGTTTTAATGGCATATTTGGGTTATTTTTTGTTCCTTAAGCTTTGTGACCTGATTAAATGTTTTCTTTGTTTTCTAATAATTCATTCTTCCATTAGTCACTGGGGTCGAGGCTGGTTGTGAATGACATTAAAATTTAAGGCCATAAAGTGTTGTCCTTTTGACCTTTCTTCAGAGTCATGCTTTATTTACAAAGAAAGAGGGTTGCAAGACGAATTTGCAACGTTGATGGATGTTTTATTATTCACAATGCCTCACTCTAGGAGAGAGTTCCACAGAGTGAACCTGACAATCCCCCCAACAGGCCCTTTTTCTGTCTCCTTGAAGTACAGGTATTACCACTCCGCATGCACCCTATCCTCTTCTAGAACACTTAAACCATTATTCCTGTGAATGTACTAACTACTACTTGTGCTCTGATTTTAGGTGGCAATATTATGCTCTCTAAAGACAACTTTTCGTTACAAAAAAGATATGAAAAACTGAATAGGCTACAATGTGAACGGCCCCTTAGAAGCCAGCTGCCTATGTAGGCAAGACAACTCAGTAGATTTTGGAATAGAGCCTCAGTTTTGTGAATATTGCATGATAATTGCATGGTTTGAAGTGTGTTTTTTTATTTTTATTTTTTTTTTATTTTTATGATTCAGGTTAGATGGTTAAGAAGCAACTACAAAGCTCCACATGACAAACTTAGTAAAGAGGGAAAAAGCAGGTTTGGTGATTTAGTAGCTTCGAAAAACAACTGCAAATGAAGCAATTACCTCCATCCAAGTGAACCTCAGAGTGACAGTCAATTTGAAAACAAGTCACTCTATGTCAACAGAGGAATCTACAGGAATGGGTGACAGTATTGTGGAGTGGGTGACATCCTTTTAAGGGGACAATTTAGTCATCTTTGGAAATTCAGGGAAAGTGGTGGAGGCTTTGGTGCTATGCTTCCAGCCGTGCGAGTAAGAGCCAGAGGTAGTACACAGGCTTTAAGGGAGTAATTCAAGTGCATTTGACAGCAGAAAGAAAATAAACATGACAAACAAATCTCTAAATGGCTCCAAACAGTTCGCAATCACTTGTGAATGGATGTTTGTAGAAATACAGGGGAGCTGTTGTTGACACTGAACATTTCAGGGAAAAATGAATAGTTTTTGGATAAATGCCCAAAAGTTTACTTTTGGAACTGTTTCAATTTAAAGTTTGAGTGCACATTTACAAAACAAGCATAACATTTAATGCCACTTCTATTAGTTTGTGCAACCAGAGTGTGAGAGAGTATTCGTAACTTATGATTAAAAACTATTTAAAAAGACAAGAAAAAAAAATTTTCATCTGGCTTTCACTCCTGTTCAAAACACAATTTCAGATATTTATAATTAATTTCTTACTAGTTGGAAATACAGCATCACATATTTTTTTTTCATGCAACAATTAAATTGTTACTAGTGCAAATGTACGTTCTATATCAACAATTGAATTCCAACTAGTAAAATGCTGTGTTATATCAGTAATTTGGTTTTAACTAGTGGCAACATAATGTGATTTTACAACCCCAATTCCAAAAAAGTTGGGACAATATGAAAAATGCTAATAAAAACTAAAAGGATTTGTAAATTATATGCACCCTTTGCTATATTGAAAGCACTACAACTAAACATTATATGATGTTTTACCTTATGAATTTCATTGTTTTTTGAAAATGTATTTTAATGTCAAATCAAATGATTGCAACACACTCCAAAAAAGGTTGGGACAGTCGAGTGTTTACCACTGTGAAACATCACCATTTCTTCTAATAACACTTATTAAGCATTTGGGCACTGAAGACACAAGTTTGTTAAGTTTAGAAAGTGGAATTTTCCCCTAATCATCCATTATGCAGGTCTTTAGCTGCACAATTGTACGGAGTCTTCATTGCTGTATGGTGTGCTTCATAATGCACCACACATTCTCAACTGGAGACAGGTCAGGACTGTTGGCAGGCCAGTCTAACACCCACACTCTCTGTTTACACAGCCATGCACTTGAAATCCAGGCAGTATGTGGTTTGAAGTTGTCCTGCTGGAAAATGCAGGGATGTCTCTGGAATAGATGGTGCTGGATGGCAGTATATGTTGCTCCAAAATTTTTACATATCTGTCAGTATTCATGGTGTTCTCACAGATGTGCGAGTTACCCATACCATGGGCACTGACACAACCCTGGCCCATACAGACACTGGCTTTTGGACCTGACGCTAGTAACATCTTGTATGGCCCTATTCCTCTTTGGCCCAGATAACACGACGGCTTTGTTTTTCAAAAACTTTTTGAAATGTGGACTAATCAGACCAAGAAACACAGTTCCACTGTGTTTCCGGACAGTGTTGATGAAGGGCTTCTGCTTTGCATAGTAAAGTCTTAACTTGCATCCGTGTATGCAGCGGCGAGTAGTGTTGACTAACAAAGGTTTACTGAAGTATTCCCAATTCCATGTTAATAATATCCATTACAGATGAATGCCATTTTTTTTTTTAAGGCAGTGACACCTGAGGGATCAGAGATCATGCACATTCAGAAGTGGTTTTCGTCTTGTACCGAGATTTGACTAGATCCCTTAATTATATTGTGCAATGTAGAGGGTGAAATGACAAAAATCCTTCCAATTTGTATTTGGGGAACATTGTTCTCAAAGTGCTGGATTATTTGCTGAAGCATCTGTTATCATTAAGTCGCAAACGATCCTTGCTCTTGAATGACTAGGCTGTTTTTGGAGGCTCCTTACATACTATGACACAATTGCCTCACCTGTTTAACATTTCCTGTTTCACATCGCCTTGTTATTTCAATTAAATTGCCCCTGTCTCAACTTTTTTGGAGTGTGTTACAATTATCTGATTTGAAATTACTATACATTTTCAAAAAACAATGAAATTCACAAGGAAAAATATCATATAATGTTTAGTTGTAGTATTTTCAATTTAGCAAATGGTGAATATAATTTACAAATCACTCCTTTTTATTTTTATTACTTTTCATACTGTCCCAACTTTTTCGGAATTGGGGTTGTAATTCAATTGTTGATATGGATATTTGTACTAGTAACAGTGTAATTAGTGATATCAAAAATGATTATTTTAAGTAAGAAGTGAATTGATATGTGAAACTGGAATTTCAAATGGTAAGAAATTGTTTAAAGATAACTGTAATTGTGTTCTAAATAGGAGTTGTAGTGTCTTCCAACAAGTCTAGTTCCATGTTTTCTGTTTGGTTTCGGTTGTATTACGTAAGCATGTACATACGCAGTAGAGCACAACAGTGAATGCAATGCCGTTAGAAACATGCATCAGTAAACGCCACGTTAAAACTGCCTTTCTTGTCTAAGTTGTCTTCCTTTCAACAAGAAAAGACACCACAGGAGTGAATGACAAATCATTGTGAAATTCTACTAGTGAAAATGCAGATATCAATAATGTTTTTTTACTACTTGAAATTCCATTCTTGATATAAAGAATGTGTTTTTCTGCTGGTAATAATATCACTTTTGCTATCAAAATTAACATTTTTACTAGTGTAAATGTAATTACTGATGTAAAAAATTTGCACTTCAGTTGTTATAATTCCATTACTGATATTGATAATTAGCATTTTAACTAATGAAAATTGAATTGTTGATATCTATACTTTACATCCTGCACAATTCAATGTTGAAAGGGCTTGCGATACATTTGCTCCCAAAACTTTTCCATATCTATCCTTACAATTTTCTGTACACTGACGTCTTGTACACATTTGACACTTGAGAACAGGCTATGAAAAAGATTGTTAAAACTGAGGGAGGACAGTTTTACTTTGTGCTTTGTGCCTGAACATCATTTCTTGTGTTATTCGATGCAAAGTAGTGGTAGTCGCTGTAATATCACACACATAATGGGCACATTGAAAATAATTACAGTATTTAGCATGATAACACCAATTTCATGAACAAAATACTAAATACTTAATTATGTGCAGTCAGTTTGAGGTTGAAAAGAAGATGCTACCATTACCAAAGCAACACTGCAATCAGTTCTCATGATTACTTCCTACTGAAAGTATATTTGTGACAGTGCCATTACAGATGTCTACTGCCTCGCATTCTCTGTGTGACAAAATCAATTACTTGTGCGTGATACACATTTTTGGCAACCTGGCTCTTGTTCAATAGGAGTAGAAAAAAATAATCCCTTCTCTTTTGTTTAAGTTCGACCATAGCTTCCATATTATGTGCTTAAAAAGCAAATGTATTATTATTAATGCAGGAGGACTATCCATGTGTTGATGTGAAAAGTTAAAATGTACTCCTTTTTTGTTGTATTCTTTCTTTTCTTATTAACAAAATGCTTGACATTTAAAAATTTAACCACATTTTCATTGTTCAGAAAACAAAAGTAAATGGCAACTTGGAATGTGTAACGAGGCAGGCGAGGATGGAGGATCTAAGTGCAGATTTTAATGGAAACAAAAGATGAAAAAAGTAACTCAGAATAAAAATGAAAACAAAACACAGGGAACCAGGTGCAGAACATGACAAAACATGTGAACTAAACAAGAATTTCAACATAAAAGTCAATACAAAAAACATGGAATATATGACAGAGCCCCCCTTTTAAGGAGCGGATTCCAGACACTCCAAAAAAAAAAAAAAAAAAAAAATTGTCCATGGGGTGTGGGGGAAAACAGGCAGTTCAAGGGGGCACAAGGGGCAAGGGGAGCAGAGGAACAAAGCAAAGTCAGGGAGGCTTGAAACCAAGGCGGAGCCGGAGGAATGGAGAGCCAGGGCGACGCTGCAGGCTCGGAGGATCAAGTAGACCAGAGCAGATCAGGCGGGCGGCCAGGAGACCAGGGAGACCAGAGCAAATAAGGCGGACGGCCAGGAGACCAAGGAGACCAGAGCAGATAACACGGACGGCCAGGAGACCAGGGAGACCAGAGCAGATCAGGCGGACGGCCAGGAGACCAGGGAGACCAGAGCAGATCAGACGGACGGCCAGGAGACCAGGGAGACCAGAGCAGATCAGGGGGATGGCCAGGAGACCAGGGAGACCAGAGCAGATCAGGCGGACGGCCAGGAGACCAAGGAGATGACCTCAAGGTGGGGATAAGGTCAGGAGGCCTGGGAGGCGGCTGCAGGGCCGAGACAGGGTCAGGCGGCAAAGCAGAGGTAGGAGGAGTCTCTGGGGGAGCGGGTGTAGCCACTGTAGGAGGAGTCTCTGGGGGAACGGGTGGAACCGCTGGGGGAATAGTCTCTGGGGGTGGAGCCACTGTGGATACAGCCTCTGGGGGCGGAGCCACTGGGGGAGAAGACTCTGGGAATGGAGCCATGGAAGATTCTGGGGGCGGAGCCTTGGAAGGCGGAGCTGTGGGAGGCTCGAGACAAAGAGTCCTGAATGAATGGGAAATTACCTCCGTGGTCGTGAACATGGAAAGAGACTCGGGAACGACCTCTGTGATCATGGGCATGGGCAGGGACTCGGAAACGACCTCTGTGGTCATGAACATGGGAATGACCTCTGTGGTCGTGGGCATGGGCAGAGACTCGGGAACGACCTCCGTGGTCATGTACACGGGAAGAAACTTGGGAACAACCTCTGTAGTCGTGGGCATGGGCAGAGACTCGGGAACGACCTCCGTAGTCGTGGAATGGGCGGAGACTCGTGAACGACCTCCGTGGTCATGTACTTGGAAAGATACTTGGGAGCAGACACTCTTCTTCTCTTCCTCCTCCTCTGGATGGCCGAAGTTGGCAACGCTGGCTCTGGAACGGGCGAGGCTGGCAACGCTGGCTCTGGGACGGACGAGGCTGGCAACTTATTGGCCGTGGCAGGCATGGACGCTGGCTCGTTGACCGTGGCAGGCGTGGGCGCTGGCTCATTGACCGTGGCAGGCATGGGCACAGACAATTTTTGAGGTAGGGTCTTCATGGACCTACGCACCGACATCAGTGGCAGATCATACAACTGGGAGACAGGGGCCATGGAAGGCTTCGAGACAGGGGCCGTGGAAGGCTTGGGCAAGGGAGCCGAAGATGAAGGTTTTGGCCTGGGGTTCCCACCATAATCCACTGTATAAAGGGAACCGCAAAGTTCCAGAGCCTTCTCCACATATTCGCCGAGCGTCCAGTGAGGATCAGCCGGAGGCATCAGTTCCCTCAGTGCACTATTCAGACTGGCCTGGAAGAAAACTACCAGAGAGCGGTCTGGATAGTGCACTACATTTGCCAGCTCTAAACACTCACGGACGTGATCCTCAACTTGACGGTCCCCTTGTTGAAGGAGCAGAATTCTGACGGCCGCTACATCCATTCTTTGGTCAGTCTTTCTGTAATGAGGCAGGCGAAGGTGGAAGATCTAAGTGCAGCTTTTAATGGAAACAAAAGATGAACAAAGTAACTCAGGGAAAACAAAACACAGGGAACCAGGTACAGAACATGACAAAACCTGTGAACTAAACAAGAATTTCAACATAAAAGTCAATACAAAAAAACAGGGAATATGTGACAGAATGCATATTCAAGATCATGGGTTTTTAAGACTAGAGATAATCAGTTTGTTTTTTTGTTTTTTTTCACATTCAGTAATTGGCTCTTGAATATCGAGTCTACCGATAAGTGCCGTCATTTGATATGCCTCTGTAAAGAATAGCACCCAGTCAACGTCATTAATCCACTATGTATTTGATGGAAAACAACAGTGTTCACAGATAAAGTAATGTACTTATTTAGTGTATTGTTTGACAAAATAACTTTTTTTTTTTTTTTTTTTGGAGAGAAATGTGTAGCATTCTAAGCTTAACAGTTATACACATCCCAAAACAAAGATAAAACAAAGATTCTCATTTCATGAGAATTTAGATCCATAGTGCATACGTTGATGTAGTAAATAATTAAAAATCTGATGTTGGATGCTTAAAATAAATATTCCGGGTACAATATAAGTGAAGCTCCGTATTCAAAAGGTCAGCAATTTACCCTCAGGCAGGTGTTCTCACACATATGACTGCCCTCTAGTGGTGTCTTTAAATCAATGATCTCTGAACTGTCTCTGGTCTCCCCAAACCATCGCACCACCTCTGATGAGCCAGTCAGTGTGGACTATGAATCAGCAGTCTTCCAATCTGACCAATCAGAATTGTTCTATGTAACTCTGCTCACATTTCACCTAATTATGATGCAGAACTTTTTAGAACATTCAACCGTTTAATTTTTTCTTAACAGAGAGTGGATATTGTTGCTGTGCTTCACTGGCTGGATTATTATTATTGATTTCAGTATTTGTTCTTTAAGGTTTATTTAATCTTCGGTGGATTTATTCATTCCCAACAACCCTTTTCTTCAATTTTGTGCATCCTTGAGGCTGTAAGTAATATTGTATAAATACTGTTCATATCTAAATGCCCTCTTTACATACTTCTGTAATTATACAACTTGGGAGCTGTTATATATTTATATTCCTATTATACTTAAGTATTTCACTTATGTTTCATATATTTTCTAGTTTATATGCATATACAGTATATGTTCATTACGGAGCGAAATGACATTCGAATGTTCCAGCTTATTTCAAATATGTTAATTACTGTATATTATATTCATTGTAGTTGTTATTCATAGTAGTTGATGATTCCATTATCTATAATTTTAAAGGATATTTACTCTTTTTCCTGTCTTTGTTTAATCCATAAACCACACATATCTTCTGTCAAGACAATTAACATTGTTCACTGTGATCGAAGAGTGGCATAGATGTAAATAAATAAATCATTTTGGACCTCTCAGTTCTCTTTATTGTCGGACAACCTTTGGAGACTGTTATTCATTTAAGAAACTGCACTTAAGGATTTATTTCAGTGAGGTCACAAGGTTGGTCATAAATTAGCCAACACCTCTATTACATTTGGACCTTCGAGCCGGAAACAGCATTTTCAACAGTCACAATGTCCATTCCCACAGATTCATATGGTGGAGCTCGACCTCGCCGCAATGTCCGTCCACCACACTTTCTGGATGACTATGAAGTAGATCTTCCAAGGCAATCAGTACCATCACTGCACACAATCCATAGCCACTCCAATGAGGAATAAAGTGATTATGCTGTAGATCAACACACTCCAGCCAGATATCCTCACAGTCCTGCATAGCTTGAATCTCGGTACCCACCAGAGGCAAGTCTCACTCCTCACTCAGAAATGGAGGTTAACAATCAGATTAGATGAGATATGCAGCATATTCTCAATACTCTTTCTGCCCAGACTCTTGTTGTAGCACAAGTCCCTCCATTGTGTTCTAGAGTTCCTGTTAGGAAACTGGTATTCCATTGTAATGAAAGGGCAACGTTCGCTAATGCTACTCCTAAGCATGTACCTCCTCAGTTTCTAGATACTGGTCAGACCTGGGCTCCTGATGATGGCATTGAGGACTTGCCATGGCCTGTGATAAATAGTTTTCAAATTGTAATAGTAATTTTTCATGTTATTAATGTCTTGACTATTGTGATCAGTTGAATGCCACTTTGGTGAATAAAGTACCAATTTCTTTCCATAAATATCAGCATTTTGAGAATCCCGAGCCAACAATGTGCAGCATCTATAGGATTTTAGTGAGCCAATATGATCCACTCTGCTTTCTTATTCCATACACAACACATGCTAAAATCATAGTGCAGCATCTCTGGAACAAAAGGAGAGACTGGGATGACCCAAAGACCTGACACAGTTGTGGCACACTTGGAAGAGTGAACTTCATCAACTGCCTGACATTTCTCTGCCACGATGCTATGTTCACCATCAAACAGATATCTCAACCTGTACTCAGAGCATCCACATCTTTACAGATGCATCAGAGGGAGCGTACGAATCAGTAGCTTATCTCGAATAGAAGACAACACAGGAATGATCCAAGTTGCTTTTCTGGCCACACGGTCATGAGTTGCTCCAGTACATCAGTAGTCAATTCCAAGACTTGAACTATGTGTAGCCCACACAGGAGCTCAGCTTGGTGCAGTCCTCAACAAAGAACTCACTTTGTCTATCAATAGTGTCACATACTGGACTGATTCAACCACCATCCTGAACTGGATTCAGTCTGAATCATGTCGCTATAAGGTGTTTGTGGGCACTAGGGTTGCTGATATTCAAGAGCTATCAAGTCTTAATTCCTGGTGTTACGTGAATTCTTCCAAGAATCCAGCTGACGATATAACCCGAGGCCGAACTCTCTCAACTGAAAGGTGAGAATCGCTGGAGTCAAGGTCCTTCCTTCTTGTGTCAGCCTGAGTCCTCTTGGCCAACTACACCAGATGGATCCTCATCTGAAGACCCAAGCAAGCTTTGGAAATCCAATTTCTGTGGGCACCTCTCTGAATCTGCAGAACATCCGCCATCATATGCCAGTGCATTCAATACTTTCAAAGAGATAGTTAAAGCCACTGTCCGAGCATGCCATGGGGTGGCCACTACTTCCGACAACACAACAGTAGATGACTACAGGAATGCTGAAATGGCTCTCATCAGGAAAATACAGAAAGAAAGTTTCTCCAAAGAATATTCACTCTTATCAGCTGGCAAACAGATTCCTTCAAGCAGCAGACTGCTTACCCTGGCCCCTGAATTTGATCATGAATCCCTGTTAATACGTGTAGGGGGACGACTCTGCAGCTGTGACAACTTCAGTCAAGATATGCTTCATCCAGTAGTGCTTGATCCTCATCATCCCATAACAAAACTAATAATTCAAGACTATGATAGTCGACTTCTCCACCCCAGCCCTGAAAGAGTTTTTGCGGAACTGCGCAGAAGGTTCTGGATTCTCTGGGGAAGAAAAGCTGTCTGTAAACATCAGCACAGTTGTGCCGAATGCCAGAGAGGGAGAAGAAGTCCAGTCATTCCTAAGATGGCTGATATGCCGCCATCCAGTTAAAGACTGTATCGCCCAGCATTCTACACACTGGCATGGATCGCTTTGGACCATTCATCATCAAAGCAGGTCGACGTAATGAGAAAAGGTATGGCATACTGTTCATATGCCTTATTACTAGAACCGTGCACAGACTTGCTGACCAATGCGGACACTGATTCATTCTTAATGGTGCTGCAGCATTTTATCGCTAGATGAGGTAAACACTACAGATGAGGTAAACCCTACGAGCTGTTGTCGGATCAAGGTACAAACTTCAAAGGAGGCAGTTCTGAATTACAGGAAGCATTCTGTACCCTTGAACCCACACTGAAAACCCAACTGGCCAGCCAACAAATTCACTTTCCCCTCAGTCCTCCTAATGCTCCCCATTTCGGCGGCTCTTGGAAGCGAGAGATACGTTCAATCAACTCCACACTCCGCACTACATTAGGAGCTAAAACTGTCACAGAAGAGGTTCTGAGAACTGTACTGATTGAAGTGGAAGGCATAATAAACACAAAAACCCTTGGATATGTCTCCTCTGACATTACTGATACTGACCCAGTAATTAACAAGATCCTGCTGATGGGGCGGCCTGATTCAGCAACCTCCCAAGTATTATATCCAGACACAGAGCTACTCAGTCGACGTACAACCCCAATTCCAAAAATTCTGGGACAGTATGAAAAATGCTAATAAAAACAAAAAGGAGTGATTTGTAAATTATTTTCACCCTTTGCTATATTGAAAGCACTACAACTACACATTATATGAAGTTTTATTGTGTGAATTTCATAGTTTTTTGAAAATGTCAAATTAGATGATTGCAACATGCTCCAAAAATGTTCAGACAGGGGCAATTTAAGACTAATAACAATTTGATAAGTTGAAATAACAAGGTGATATTAAACAAGAGATTTTAAACAGGTGAGGCATTTGTGTCAGTATATAAGGAGCTTTCAAAAATAGCCTAGTTCTTCAAAAGCAAAGATCGTTCAAGATTTATCAATTTGCCAACAGATGCTTCAGAAAATAATCCAGCACTTTGAGAACAATATTCTTGAAAGACAAATTAGAAGGACTTTGAGCAATTCAGTGCACAATATAGTAAAACATTTCAATGAATCTGGTCAAATCTTGGTGCCTAAAGGACAAGACAAAAACCACTTTTGAATGCATTTGATCTCCGATCACTCAGACGACACTGTCTTAAAAAAACATCATTCATCTGTAATGGATATCATGAACATGGGCTTGGGATTACTTTAGTAAACCTTTGTTAGTCAACACCACTCGCCGCTGCATACACAGATGCAAGTTAAGACTTTACTATGCAAAGCAGATGCCATACATTAACATAGACCAGAAGCACTGCTGACTTCTCTGGGCTCGGTCTCATCTTAGATGGAAAGTAGAACAGTGGAACTGTGTTTTTTGGCCAACGTGTCCACATTTCAAATATTTTTTTGAAAAACACAGCCGTCGTGCTCTCCGGGCTAAAGAGGAAAAGGGCCATACAAGATTTTATTAGCATCAGGTCCAAAAGCCAGTGTCTGTATGGGCCAGGGGTGTGCCAATGCATGGGTAACCCAATGTGAGGGTTCCATTAATGCAGACAGATATGTACAAATTTTGGAACAACATATACTGCCATCCAGCACGTCCTTTCCAGGGACGTCCCTGCATTTTCCAGCAGGACAACACCAAACTATTTACTGCATGGATAACAAGTGCATGGCTGCATAAGCAAAGAGTGTGGGTGCTAGACTGGCCTGCCTGCAGTCCTGACCAGTCTCCAATTGAGAATGTGTGGCACACTATGAAGCACACCATATGGCAACGAAGACCCCATACAACTGTGCAGCTGAAGACCTGCATAATGGATGAATGGGGGAAATTCCACTTTCTAAACTTAACAAAATTGTGTCTTCAGTGCCCAAATGCTTAATAAGTGTTATTAGAAGAAATGGTGATGTTTCACAGTGGTAAACACTCAACTGTCTCAACAAAAAAACAATGAAATTCACAAAGTAAAACATCATATAATGTGTATTTGTAATGCAAAAAAATATAGCAAAGGGTGAATCTAATTTACAAATTACTTATTTTTGTTTTCATTAGCATTTTTCATACTGTCCCAACTTTTTCAGAACTGGGGTTGTAGATGGAAACACAGCCAAGTCTAAACAGATCAATTCTTGACACATTTAATCAGAAATTACCTGCCCACACAACAGATATGTTCCAAGTAGCAACATGATAAGCCAGACTTGAGTATAGGCACTGTCGTGATGATAGTCGATCCCCAACTCCCAAGTGCCATCTGGCCCGTCGGAAAAGTCACTGCAGTCATGCCAGGAGTTGACGGAAGGATAAGAAACGCACAGGTTCAGATGAAAGACAGAACCTATACCCGGCCAGTTGCCCTACTTATCAGACTCTCCGCACTTCCACAAGACACACCAGGCTGACCTTTCAGTGGATACAACTTTGCTCCACAAATTTGGGGGAAGCTGTTTAAAAGGTCAGCAATTTAACCTCAGGCAGGTGTTCTAACATATGTGACTGCCCTCAAGTGGTGTATTTAAATCAATGACCTCTGAACTGTCTCTAGTCTCCCTAAACCATCACACCACCTCTGATGAGCCAATCAGTGTGGACTATGAATCAGCAGTCTTCCAATCTGACCAATCAGAATTGTTCTATGTAACTCTGCTCACCTTTCACCTAATTATCATGCAGAACTTTTCAGAACATTCAACCATTTAGATTTTTTTCTTAGCAGAGAGTGGATGTTGTTGTTGTGCTTCACTGGCTGGATTATCTTTATTGACTTCAGTATTTGTTCTTTAAGGTTTATTTAATCTTTAGTGGATTTAATCATTCCCAACAACCTTTTTCTTCAACTTTGTGCATCCTTGAGGCTGTAAGTAATGTATAAATACTGTTCATATCTAAATGCCCTCTTTACATACTTCTGTAAATATACAACTTGGGAGCTATTATATATTTATATTTCTATTATACTTAAGGATTTCACTTATGTTTCATATATTTTCTAGTTTCTGTGCATATACAGTATATGTTCATTATGGAGCAAAATGACATTCGAATGTTCCAGTTCATTTCAAATATGCTAATTATATTATATTAATTGAAGTTGTTATTCATAGAAGTAGTTGATGATTCCATTATCCATAATTTTAAAGGATATTTACTCTTTTTCCTTTCTTTATGTTTAATCCAAAAACCACACATATCTTCTGTCAAGACAATTAACATTGTTCACTGTGATTGAAGAGTGGCATGGATGTAAATAAACAATCATTTTGGACATCTTAATTCTCGTACTTGCCGGACAACCTGTGGAGACTGTAATTCATTTAAGAAACTGCACTTAAGGATTTATTTGCATGAGGTCACAAGTTTGGTCATATAAATTAGCCAACACCTCTATTACACTCAGTTAATAGCATTTGTGGCATAATGTTGATTACCACAAAACATTAATTTGACTCGTCCTTCGTTTAATTAAAAAAAGTGGTTACAGTAAGGGACTTATATAAGGGACTTATGTAAAGTTCAGTCATGCCAACTCTTGGAAAGATTTAGCATGTGAATGTGGGTATGACAAATTGTTAGAATATTGGTCGTGATGGACTAGATCTTGTACGCTGCTGCTGCTGCTGCTGCTGCAGCTGTAGAGCAAGTACGGAGAATTGCTACTGCTAGAAAAATACATACATACTGAGTTAGCATGTGGACATACTGCTGCACAATGAGACAAAACCCAAGAGATGCTGCATCAAGCATGTGTTACATGCTGCTGCTCAAATAGACATAAACAATCCCCCAACAAAGCAGGGAAGCTGCACAAACGCATGGTACCATATGTGGTCCCAAGTGCACTGAGTGTATGCTAGCTAGGTGTGCCTAGGCCACAGGCCAAATGCCGTAATGCTAATGAACTAATTTTCTATGTGTACCTCGACCTGCTTAGCCGAATAGCTTAAACGTAAGTGACCTAACTCATAAAGTGTAACTGAACTAGGAAAGCCCAAAGCTTATTTAACTAGTGACTTAAACTAGTTATATGTGGATTTATTTTAACTAATGACCTAAGATAGTGATGTGTGCCATCCAGATTTGGCTATGGCTTACCTTATTAAGATGTGCTTCTATGTGTCATGGCTACATCAGACCTTACAATACAAGCTGGTAGAAGGAACCCCCAGCAAACCACCTGAGCAAATTGCATTTTCAGAGAAAAACTCTCACAGCACGCTACAGAGAATCCAGCTTAACTGCAAATTTGAGCAATTGATTTAAATAAAACACAGTCAGAGAACCAATTAACTTATGCCATGAGAGCTGATTGGCTTAACATGTGACATATGAGCAAGCCAGTTGACTAAAGCCAGGCATACACGGTGCAAGTTCTGACACTTGGGAGTTCACGAGCCCCTGCACATGTTACGAGTTAGTTTATCTGATAATCGTACAGATGCAGTGGTACACGGCACGACTTAATGCCCTGGTGAATTCCGAAGCAATCGCACACATTTTTATGCTATTTACCATTATAAGACATACTGTAAAGCCAGAGGAGGACATTGCTTTCATTCCATGTAGCTTGCGATTTAGAAATGAAAAAGAAGACTGGCATGGCCAGGGGCTGCATTAGCTGAAAACTCATCTGCCAATTAACATAATAATAATTATTATTATTATATATATATATATATATATATATATATATATATATATATATATATATATATATATATATATACACACACATATACACATACATACATACATACATACATACATATATACAGTTGAAGTCAGAAGTTTACATACACTTTGGTTGAAGTCATTAAAACTAATTTTTTAACCACTCCACAGATTTCACATTAGCAAACCATAGTTTTGGCAGGTCATTTAGGGCATCTACTTTGTGCATGACACAAGTAATTTTTCCAACAGTTGTTTAAAGACAGATTGTTTCACTTTTAATTGACTATATCACAATTAGTGGGTCAGAAGTTTACATTCACTGAGTAAACTATGCCTTTAAGCAGCTTGGAAAATTCCAGAAAATGATGTCAAGCCTTTAGGAAATTAGCCAATTAGCTTCTGATAGGCTAATTTGAGTCAAATGGAGGTGTACTTGTGGATGTATTTTAAGGCCTACCTTCAAACTCCATGGAAAAAATCAAAATAAATCAGCCAAGACCTCAGAAAAAAAAAAATTTTGGACTTCCACAAGTCTGGTTCATCCTTGGGAGCAATTACCAATAGTATAAACACCATGGGACCACACAGCCATCATACCGCTCAGGAAGGAGACGAATTCTGTCTCCTAGAAATGAACGTAGTTTGGTGCGAAAAGCGCAAATCAATCCCAGAACAACAGCAAAGGACCTTGTGAAGATGCTGGAGGAAACAGGTAGACAAGTATCTATATCCACAGTAAAACAAGTCCTATATTGACAACCTGAAAGGCTGCTCAGCAAGGAAGATGCCAATGCTCCAAAACTGTCATAAAAAACCAGAATACAGTTTGCACGTGCACACGGGGACAAAGGTCTTACTTTTTGGAGAAATTTCCTCTGGTCTGATGAAACAAAAATTTAACCTTTTGGCCATACTGACCATCGTTATGTTTGGAGGAAAAAGGGTGAGGCTTGCAACCATGAAGCATGGGGGTGACAGCATCATGTTGTGGGGGTGCTTTGCTGCAGGAGGGACTGGTGTACTTCACAAAATAGATGGCATCATGAGGAAGGAAAATTATGTAGGTATATTGAAGCAAACTCTCAAGATATCAAATGGAAGACCCACAAATGTTGTGGCACAATGGCTTAAGGACAACAAAGTCAAGGTACTGGAGTGGCCATCAGAAAGCCCTGACCTCAATCCGATAGAAAATGTGTATGCAGAACTGAAAAAGCGTGTGCGAGCACGGAGGCCTTCAAACCTGACTCAGTTACGCCAGTTCTGTCTGGAGGAATGGGCCAAAATTCCAGCAAGTTATTCTGAGAAGCTTATGGAAGGCTACCCAAAAGTTTGACCCAAGTTAAACAATTTAAAGGCAATGCTACCAAATACTAACAAAGTGTATATAAACTTCTTACCCACTGGGAATGTGAAAAAAAAAAAGCTGAAATAAATAATTCTCTACTATTATCCTATCATTTCACATTCTTAAAATATAGTAATGATCCTAACTGACCCAAGATAGGCAAATGTTTTCTATGATTAAATTTCAGGACTTGGGAAAAACTGAGTTTAAATGTATTTGGCTGAGGTGTATGTAAACTTCTTTCTTCAACTGTGTATATGTATATATATATATATATATATATATATATATATATATATATATATATATATATATATATATATATATATGGATAATTATTACAAATGTTGTCCTACATTCAATTGGTCTCCATTCACGACAGATTCACATTTCGAAGGTAGGCTGTGTAATTTCATAACTGCATACATCAATCATAACGAAAGTGTGTTGCTGCCAGTACATCATGATAATAATGTGCACAAAATGAACAAGATTAAAAAGAAAGTGCGCAAAATTCGTGCACCGTTTTTTGACGGTTATACTTTTAATCTAATCTAAGTGCAAACATGACGTTTAGTGCAGAATTCTGAGTTATTTTACTGGAGTAGCCTACCTGTACTATTCAGCTTTAGATGTAGGCTACGTCCTTCTCATCTGTGTCACACTGTCACTGCTTGCATGTTGATAGCAGACATGCTGAAGAAGTCTTGTCACTGTAAATGTGCTTTAAAGCTGCACATAGCAAAGTTTAAAAATCTTGTTTTAGTGCTGCGATTGATTGACAGTTAGAACTTTCAACCTAGATGTCCTAGATGTTCAACCACACACACCTCATGAATTGAAGCCGACAGCACCCACATTTTTTAGACAGCTTTAAAATGTATCGGGAGGTCATGAGCTGCTCGTAAGCCACTCGGCTCCGCTTGTAATACCTCTCACATGATGCGAGCCGTGACCACACGAGCACCAAAGATTTCCATGCGATCTCTCTCCTGACTGGAAAAAATCAGTCCGGAGCTCGCAAAACAGCCGAAAATCACACGATGTTCGCCCACCTTAACTGATAACAAGTCAAAGAACCTATCAGCTTGCGCCACATAGAGTTGCATGGCTGAACTTTGGTCATTTATATGCAATACCGAAGGTTAGAAAGAGATTGTTTCACACTAAAATCATGTTAGAACGTATGATGTTTACTTGTGGTTACATTTCTGAACTGTGTATTTGAGCATATATGGACTGACCCCATTCAGTGACGAGTCAATATAATTTTTTGTGGAAATCAACATTATGTCACAAATGATGTTAATTTATCTTAACTTGTATGGAACCCAGTGTATTCCTTTAGAAAAATGGTATGTGTTGTAAATATAAACAATATTTGTCGCTCTCTAACTATGAATTCTATTCACTTTAAAAATGGACAAATACAAGAGCAATTATTTTTGCAAAACACATTTATATATAAAGCTGTTCTTAATAGGTAATCTAAATGTAATCTAAAGCCCTGCTGTCACTGTATGCCAAGACAGGTGGGTACTATAAAGAACATATGGTAGCACGGCTTTACCATCTGTACAACTCATCCGTCCCGAGCTAACGGTGGAGGGCATGCATTCTTGGCAGATCTTCTAGAATGATCTGCACCCCATAAAGAATAAAAACGTTCTCTTTCCTTTGCAGTCTGTCCTTTGTTATCTGCAAATAACCTGCCATCCATCAATATGATGCATCTTTGAGAGGGCTTACAGTACCCCTATGCCAAGACAGCAACAGTTGGAACACACACCTTTACTAAGTGCCAGCCTTTTAACAGAAGACAAATGTCCGCTGTTTGGTGTTTCGTCCCCAAGTACTGCATAGATCAGAAACATGGGCTAGCTGGGTTACAGCATGAGAGCATTAAATAGATGGCACAGAAAAGTTTCTATATCTATCAAAGATGCCAGGGTGATCTCATTATTTTATTTATTTTTTAGTTTTTTTTTTTTTTTTTTGTTTTTTTTATGGATTCGTATGTAAAGTGTACAAGTTTGAAAAGATACTTTTACTGCATTTATTCATTTTAATGTTAATTTCAACATAAACTAATATATTTTTAAAATCAAAAGTTGTATTAGTTAACATTAGTTAATGCACTATTAACTAACATGAACTAACAATTAACAATTGTATTTTTATTAAAAAAACATGAACAAATATTAATACATGCTGTAAAAAATATATTGTTCATTGTTTTTCCATGATACCTGATGCATTAACTAATGTTAAGTAATGGATCCTTATTGTAAAGCTTTACCCTAATGTTCAGTACTCAGACCCAATTCCATAGCGAGATTCTCATTTATCAGTAAACAATGGAGAAACTTTGTCAGGGAAAGAGCTTTTTAAAGGTATATATATATATATATATATATATATATAATATAAAGCTTGATACATACAATATCAACATATTGATATATTCTAAAACACAAACACTTTTACGTATAACTTCATGTTTATGGATCCTAGAATAAGACCTATTTGACATCTTTAATTAATTCTATTTATTACAAACAGTAAAATCCATATATGAATTCAATATTCAATTAACCTCAATGAGGGATCCATAAACATGCAGTTGTATATAAAAGTGTTTGTTTTATAAGCAATACTTTGATATTGTAAGCATTAAGTTTAAAAAATATAGGTGTGCTAAAATCACAATTTATGTATGAAAAACTATGAATATTAATGTCAAATATTCAATTACAATTTTTATAAACAGTAAAATCAATCTAATGTATGAATTCAATTAATCAAATAGGTCCTATTCTAGGATCCGTAAACATGAAGTTATACGTAAAAGTGTTTGTGTTTTAGAATATATCAATATGTTGATATTGTATGTATCAAGCTTATATACAGTGTGTGTGTGTGTGTGTCTGTGTGTGTGTGTGTGTGTATATAAATATATATATATATATATATATATATATATATATATATATATATATATATATATATATATATATATGTATATGTGCTTTAAAATCACTTAGATTTTTTACGAGTTTTGGATCTTCTGATCTAATATGCTGTAAATCAAATCTCTCAACCACATATTTCCTTTCTGTTCTGAATTATTTTATTTTTCTTTTATTATCATGGTGCTAAACAAACAAATATTTTTGAAAAAAAAAAGAGAGTTAGAAAATTATCATATATATATATATATATATATATATGATAATTTTCTAACTCTCTTTTTTTTTTTCAAAACTATAATTTGTGAATAATTTGGTAATCAGATTAATTTTTTTGAGTAACGAGTAAAGTAAAACAATATTTTTAATTTTAGACCATAATATCCGAGTTACTTTTTAAATAAAGTAATACGTTGCTTTTGTACACCTCTAATCTCCCTGTATTGCGAGAAATCAGGAGTAAAAGTGTGCAAACTTCGGGGAGGAGACGTAGTGCATGATTGGCATTGTATTTCTATAGAGTGTGAGGCCAGAGAGTATTTAGCAGAGATGGGCCACTTCTATTTAAATGAATGGGAGAAACTGGAATGTCCCACCAAGAAGCTCAAGCACCCAACAGTCAATGGATGTAGAAAGTAAGTCCCGCCTTGCAGGTAAAAGAGCCAATCACATTTTAGACCATAATACACATTTTAGATACAGACATCGCCTGTCAATCAACTCGCTAAAGCACATGTGCATTTTGTTATTAAAGTAATATGAGGTCAACATTAGGTTCAGTGAAATGTGTTAATACACACTGCATTAAAAAATCAGTAAACAGGTTTAGGCAATGGGATTATAAGACTACTCTTCCACTGGACACAACATGATACACGGGGTGAAATACTCGCTCAATTCACTGACTTGTGCAGCCGAACTGCTCCGTGTTACAGCTCCCCGTACAAACCATTTTTATAACATTTTGGTAGCACTAAATACAATTCCATTCAAGTTGTTTCAGAATGCGCCTTTGAAGTTGTGGCGTCTGTACGCACCTTGGATCAACTCAAAACAAGCATGCACTGAGTGAAAAATATTTATTTATTCATCAGACTTATTCCTTGAACATGTTAGACTGGCATTCCCCATTGAATTTTATCCTGACATCTCAAATTGTCTCTGGTATTGTCGATGGGTACAGCATATGATGACATATATGATGCAGGTTCAAGTGTTGGATTTGCTGCTTTAGGTAAGACAGTGGTTATTCTTCATTATTCATATTGGCTTCCATGTTGATGGAAAAAAACAAATCATATTCATGTTATTGATTCTTTTTTATATGACATGAAGACATACTTTCGAAATATCTGTTTGTTTACCATGTTGTTTTGACATGAGTGATGTACAGTAGCTAGCATGACCTGTAATGTCTCTTGTATGCAATGCATGGCTTATTTGTATGGAATGCATAGCATTGCAGAAGAGAAAGTGGCTGTTAGAAAAAAGTAACACAAAAGTAAAGTAATGCTTTACTTTCCATTAAAAAAAATAAATAAATAATAAAAAAAAATAATAAAAAAAAAAAACTTTTAAATTGTTACTTTTTTAAGGAGTAACGCAATATTCTAACGAGTTACTTTTAAAAGTAACGTTACCCAACACTGCTGCTGAAGCTTTTAATAACTTAACAAGTGAGAGTAAAGTCAAACGATTGCATTTCTAACTGTAGCTGTATTATTATTAAAGGCAAGGTAACTGTCACTGTTGAATGCTAATATTAAATAATGGTAATATATATACTGTATATAATATCCACTGCAGAATGGAATTCCCAATTATTAAAGGGATAGTTCACCCAAAAATAAAATAAAATTATGCACAACCTCATGTGGGTTTTGAGCAATATGACAGTAATATGATGACAGAATTTTCATTTTAGGTGAACTATCCCTTTAAGTCTAAATCTATACTTTACGATTTTGTTGTGATGTAATTCTCAGTGAAGTCATTATCTGACAATGCCCAAATGATATAAAATAAACATTTTAATCCTACCTACTGTTTTTCAGAATGCTGCTGAATAAGCTCTTTTCAAAGCAACAACGAAAACTTTTCCTCTCTGGCAATTAGGCACCAGTGGCTGTAAAAGCTTTGAATTGCCTGTTTTTGTCACATTCAAATTCCATTCTACCCAAAGGATTTAAACAGGCCCTGTTTGCTTCCACATACATTAATGTTGGAACGCATTGAACGAGTTCTTCTAAAGTCTCCAAATATTGTGAGACTCTTACTTTATCAAGAGCCATAAAGAAATGTGGAGACATTCATCTTACAGAGCTGACACTTAATCTATCCTGGGAATTAAAAAAAAAAATAAAATATATATATATAAAATAAACAGAGCCTGATTCAGACTGCTGTACACACAAAATCAAAGCTGTGCTGACCTACTCCTCTTTTGGGTTTTGGACAGAAATATTACGCTGTGTTGTTTATTCCTAGAAATGTAGATGGCCAGTGAGCTAGACTGGACCCCGAATATACAGTTCTGAATAATGAAAAGAGGAGACTGGGGTTAGTTGTCACAATTTTTACTCCATTTCTCTGGGGTAGGTTTATTTTTGAAAGTCCATTTCTGTGTAGGCATATTCCATAAAATCTTGGCTACAAAAAAAGCTATGAACATTTTCAATGTTATTGCACAGTAAAAAAGATACAGTTTATTAAACACATGTAAACCTTTTGTGACAACATGCCCCAATAGCTAGACATGTTGTCACACTATATATTTGGAAGGTTTTGACAATGGATCCAGCAATGAAACAGCCTATTATAGGCTTTATATCAACATATATCAACAGAAAGATAATTATAAAACACAAAGCAATTTATTTCGGCCAACAAATAACGTAATAAATATATATATATATATATATATATATATATATATATATATATATATATATAATATATATTTTTATATTTATAGCATCTAAAATACATGACTGAACTTATACCAGTGTGATTTATGTTTGTTTAACCAGGTAGTGTAAAACATTTTTATTATATTGGAAGTTTGTTTTGGAAGACAGAATTCACAAAATTGTGTTTAAAACCAACATAAAAAATAAAATAAAATAAAAAAGCACTGCTAAAGCAAACAAGCTTTTACATACTTTTACAACAAAATTTTCACTTATAAATACTGTATAAACAGGTATCACACAAATTTATTTAATTTTTTTTTTTTTTTTTTTTTTACTTATTTATTTATTCATTGTTGTGGAGAATTCAAAGGCTTTTTGACAAAATACAAAGTTTAAATCACCTTTTTAACTCTTAAACAGATCAAATTGACCCGAACATAACGGCAGGGTTAAATCATTTGGATCATTTCTAAAGTAAAGAAATGCTACTAATAATGAACTATACATCACAGAGAACTCTGTCACATTGCTGTTCCTTCTACTGGGCCATTGAGTGTGCTATGAAGCACAATGTTTATGACATTTAATTATCCTGTAAAAAGACTTACTGTACTAGCAGAAGTTTTGGCACTCTAAAACTTTTTCATTATGAATTGATATTATAAAGCCATGTTTTCATTCTTATACATTCCCCAGTGCTTACATCCCCTCAGTCTTTTACTTTCTATGCCATCAAATTCAGCAACTTCCCATTTGTCATCTAATAGGCAGTTTTGAGATGTTTCTAAACAGCGCAGACAGACTCTGAAGCACAAATCTGAGGCCAGTGTCATTCTTTCAGGTTTCCAGACAGGTTTTCTTCTGCAGACAGCCCTGTGCTCAGACATCCTTAGCCGAGACAAGAGCCCTGAACAACCTAGAAGTCACTTCAAAGACCTCTAAATCTATTCAGCAGAACGTCGCCGAAGTCTGAAGCTATTGCTCTGACCATGAATTCCTCTGTTTTGTAACTTTTTTATCAAGTTATAAACTTCATTTCTGGCTTATTGAGTCATATTGAGTATGCATTTGTGTGATATATCAACAGATGCATAAAAACACACTGTAGAAAAACCCAGACTGACACTGGCTTAAAGGTAAAGTTGATGTCTTCATGTCAGTCACCTTTTCTCATTCCATTCAGTCCAGGAAAGAGAGAAATGACAACTGAGTTACCTATAGCCTACAGTCTCTGCATATAGGCGAAGTTTTGCATGTTATTGGCATCAAAAGATATTCAAAGATACTTAGGGGGGATTCACTAAGAATGAACTGTGGCTGATAAAAGCAGCATCTATTTGCATGCGCTATCTGCGCTGCTTTAGTGCCCAATTCACTAAAGGAATTATGCAGATCAGGCATCGGTGCAAACACGGCCACAACATCTGTGCTCAATGCAATTTGCATGCCGCAATTCCAACCTTGGCTGATTCTGAGGGCTATATAGCGGAGGATGCAGCAAACCACCACGATCTGGCACACTCTGCCTGGACTGTATAACCTCACTCAACTAAAGTGATCCAGACACCTCTTTAACATGCCAAAAGTATGCTTGACTATACCGCGCATCTGGATATATGTCAGGTTATAATGATCTTCATCATCATTTGATCATTATTTGATGAATTACTGCTGCCAATATCGATAGAAAATGTACACAACCATCTATTTTGAATAAAATTCAGTTTACCGCCTGAGCATAATGTTTATTGCCCCGGGCAAATAGCCCAGAGTTTTGAGAATGAAGCGCAATCTATAATGAGTGTAATTTACATAGAAAGTAGGTGTGTTTGCACGGAAAGGAATGACAATGACTTCATTTCAGTCTAAACAACTCTCTGAAAAATTTACCATGAAATAATGATTGGATATTTGCGGACTATATCTGCTACTCTGCTGCTGCTGCTGCAGGACAAGAATGGAGACTTGCTACTGCTAGAACATACACAGACATATTGGGTTAACGTTTCTTGGTCTTTCAGGTCATTTTGACCCATTTGTTTTTTAATGGTTCAAAAGAGGTCTGAAAGTTCCGCAAGGCTAAGGACGGGTTAAGCATGTTGACATGCTGCTGCTGTTGCTACACAATTAGAAAAACACTAGCATGCTGCATCAAGCATGCATTAAATGCTACTACACAATTAGACATAAATACAATCCCCAAGTAGCATATCTAGAAATGTGGAGCTGGGGAGGTTGAGGGTTTCAGAGAAAACTCTCACAGCACACTGAAGTGAAACCGCCTTACTTGCAAAGTGAGCAAATTTAAATGTTGGATAACGAGAGAGTACGCTAGTTGATTGGCTACCCGATTACACGTCAAAGGACCTATCAGCTTTCACGAAGTGAGCCGTTTGGCTTGACATATCAAATGTGAGTGCACTGATGAGCTAACAAATAACAAGTTCAGAGAACCTATGAGCTTGCACCATTCGAGTTGCATGCCTGAACTTAGTTATTTAAATACTTAAGATGTAGTGCTATTCAGCACAGATTGTTGTATCTCATGCAAAGAAGAAATATTAATTTCCGTGCTGAAGGAACTAAATAAAAGAAGCATCAGATTTACACAAAGATGGCCTATACCACCAGAAATTCCTACTGGAGCCAGCCAGTCTACGGCCGTGACATCTGTTGAGTGTCAACCGTCTTAAGAACAATGAGAGTTCTGTGTATCTCGACAAAGAAACCCTAAGGGCAGAGGTGATGGGCAAGAAAAGACAGAGTTAGAACACACTCTTAGGAAACCCCCCATGCCATGAAATCTAAGACACTCTCCTTTCATCCTTCGATATAAACCAATTTGCTACACTTAAACTAGACTAATTACGATATCATGAGACATCCTCTTTGGTCATTTCTTGGAGACGGCATCCTGAATCCATGAAAATTTCACACAAAGTCACAGTACTTGTGATTTAACCCTCTAAATGCACAGAATCTACCTGTTTGTACCAAAATGTACACAATACATAACCTTGCTATATAATTCTGAAAATGATGTTATGACCTGTGATCACTTTTATAACTGACAAATTAATGATTATAGCCTGATGTACCTTTTAAAATATGTGTAGTGATTTGTAATCACTTTTATCTGACAAATCAATGATTATAATATTTAATCTTGTTTTACTCATGTCATTTTACCAATTAATTAACCATTATGATTTTTAATCAGGTATTTTTATGTTTCATTACTTGCACATTGAATATTCATGAAAGTATGTCATGTATAATATGGAAATGATTGCCTGTTTATGTAGAGAATGTTGATTTTACAGATGTCATGTCAAACAAATGTATGATTAAAACGTACTTTTTCGAGCGGGAATTTTTAAGAATCCTTTACACAAAGGATTGTAAATCAACCCCAGAAGGAGGAACAGAAAGTTCCGAAAAGACACTTCTGATTGACTCAGGACACCTTTGGGGTGCGGTCAATCTCAACTCAAAACTCCTACCCAGGAAGAACTCGCTCTCTCTTCTCCGGCTCTCTTGCTCCACACTCTTACTTCCTCTTCAGCTCCTCATCCTCCAAGCTCTTGCCCTCACGGCTTGTAGCCTCACTCAGGCGCCCCTCAAGTTCCGTGAAACTCCCTGATCTGAACAAGGTGATAAGCATTGCGTAGGTCCAACTTCGTTAAAATGGATGCTCCCTGTTTGAAAGTCACGGACATCAATGGCAAAGGATAGCGATTCTTCACCGTGATGGCATTCAGTCCCCGATAATCTATTCAGGGTCTAAGCGAGCTGTACTTCTTCTCCACAAAGAATAACCCCGCCCTTGCAGGAGAAAAGGAAGGACGGATGAGACCGGCTGCTAGAGAATCACTGATGTATTTATTCATGGCCTCCCAGAGATCGAATATAACCGACCTCGTGGGGGAGAAGTTCCAGGAAGCAGATCGATAGCGCAATCGTACGGGTGATGAGGAGGAAGGGTCGTGGTGCGGCACCGACTGAACACCACCCTCAGATCATGGTATGCCAAAGTTACTCTGGATAAATCTGCCAGTTCATCCTGAAATGAAATACAAGTCTGGACAGGAGAGACAGCAGAGTTAAGACAATGAAACTGACAATACGGATTCCAAGCAATAAGAGAATTGGTTGACCAGTCAATGTGAGGATTGTGCATTACCAACCATGGATGTCCTAACACCACCAGTGCTGACAGAGACTGGACCAGGAGGAAGGACAGCTGTTTGGAGAGTCTGCCGGAGACGAGAGTAAGTGGTGGAATGGGTGATGATTGGCATGCCACTGATGGTATGGGTTGTGATGGGTTCATCCAACTTGACTACTGGAATCCGCCATCTGGAAGCTATGGCGACAACCAGGAAATTCCCCTCCACTCCGGAATCCACCAAAGCAGAGGCAGTATGACTGGCCGGTCTGTACTGCAGTCAGGCGACAGAGAAGAGTCCGTAGTGCAGGGTTTTGATCAGTGGAGTTGCGCTCGCTAGTAATCCCCTTCCTACTGATGAGCGTTGGCTTTTGCTGAGCAGTTTGCGGAGACATGACCGGTGCCAGCACAGTAAAGGCTGAGTTCCTTGGTGATACGCTGCTGCTTTTCTTCTGGTGACAGCCGTGTCCTCCCGATCTCCATAGGTTCCACCTCGGACTGCAGTTCTGATGACCCGGCAACAGGAGTGGGGTAGTGGTGATGGTCAGCCGGCTTGGGATGTGGAGAAAGACGTTGGCTGCATCAAAGCGTGAGACGCTGGTCCACTCTAATGCCACCAGGTCATCAAAATGGGGAGGCAAGTCCAAGGCGTAAATTTCATCCTGGATGGTATTGAAGCATCTTGCACAGGAACACCTGTAAATATGGGTCAATCCTACAATTCTGTGTCATTTAAATCCCCATTACAAGTGTGTGTGTGTGTGCTATTTATATTGTTTAATTTCACCCGATTACAATTTTGATAGGCTTGTTAAAAAGAATAAATACTTTTTTATAATGTTACACACTTCTGTGGGCTTAAAAGTTTTATCCTTTTCTATTGCACTGTGTCATTTACTCATGTCCCAAAATCTGCACGTCAAACATCTTTGACAAAAATAAATGCTAAATCACTGGATTTCTATTTATTTCCCCCACATACAGTTGCGTTTAGTGTTACATTCTCTCACTAACATGTATTCATTTGTGGTAAATGTGTAATTTTAACACTGATAGTGGAGGTTTTTTGTGTGTCCCTTGATTTATTGTGCACCCTGTTATGTCATGATAGCATGACCTTTCATTGAAGATATACTGTATGTTAGGAAATTACATCACACACGCTGGAGGTGTACATCACCCATTCTGCAAAACTACTTTGAGTTATTTGAAGTTTATAACTCTATTGTTTTATTTATATTTTCCTTTATTTTGTGGTGTTAGTCATATGTGCTCAAGCATAATATGTCCACCGTGTTATGGGAATGTAAATGGGAAATTAATATAATTAAAAATGTAATATACAGTATTTATGTTAACAGAAATAAATTCATAAATATTAGTTTACAAATGTGTTTCCTAGATATCAATCACAGACCATGTAGTGGCTAATCTATCCACTGAATGTCCACCCTGATGCTGCCCCATTTAACTGGATGGACATCTTATTATTTTTTTTATTTTTTTTGTAATTTAGCTTGACCAGTATGAATAATACAATCTTTAATATGTCCCTGTAATGATGAAACATGAAGACACTTGTAAAAGTGTTCTATTATTCAAAAGTCCCACCACTTTTTTCAGTAGGACTACACCACTGATCGATGACATTCTTGTGTTGTGGTCTAGTACTAAAATTGAACAGTTCAGTTTCCGTGCTTTCTTAGTGCAAGTGATGAACATCTTCGATTTATTGGCAATTTTGACTCATCCCAAATTAATTTTCTTGATATTTTGATTATTAGGGATGGCAATATGATTACTACAGATAGGAAACTGACTGATTGTAAAACACTCCTACATGGACAAAGTTATCATCCTACCCCTCTGAAATGAAGTTTGCCTATTAGTCAATTTAATACGATATGTCATATTTGTAGCTCTAGTGAGTCATACAACAAAGCATTGACCTAATTAAATGATTTAGAGAGAGGTTATAACGAAAACTGGATACAGTCCACTGTTAGGAGATTTTAAAATAAAAATCAGGATGCATGTTTAACCACAAAACAGGTTGAATCTGAAGATAATATATTTGTATGCTCGTTCCAATAGTCCCGTATTTGTACAGACTTAAAAAAAAATTGTCAACAAAACTGGTACATTTTAAATTCCGATCACGTTCTTCATGATGTTTTTAGAGAGTCACCTAGATTTGTATATAAACATCCCCCTAATATTCATAATTTTGTGTTGTGGTCATTAGTTGTGGTTACTGTGCCCAATGCAACTTTACCTTTAAAACTAATGTATTTTTCCCATCCCCATTCATGTAAAAATTCAAAATCGGGGGTGTCATCACTTGTCCTATGAAGAATGTTGTTTACATGATTAAATGTCCTTGTGGACTAGCCTATATTGGAAAAACATGTTATGCTCTAAAAACAAGGATTGCAGAACATTAAAGTAGTATACGTACAAATGATCAAATGAATCCAGTGGCAGTTAATTTTAATTTGAATAAAAACAATCTTTCGACTCTTAGATACATTGGTATTGAACATGTCAAATCACCCAGATGAGGTGGTGATGTATTTTATTACAAAGAGAGGCCTATTATAATTATATACTTAACACTATATGTATCCTAAGGGTATCAACTTGGGATTTGATATCTATCCGTTCTTGTGACTTATTGACATTTTGGGATAATGTTTACCTTTGTATCTGTGTTTGTATTTGTTTGACACTGACCTCTGCTTTATATCTGCTATTTGTTTTTTTGTTTTTGTACTTAAATTATGACATTGTTTCATTCATGTGATTCACTGATGTTTGAGAATTGCTTGTAATTGTAAGAGAATGATGTATGTTTTGCTGACATTTGGATTTAGTAATCATGAGATAATTTACTCTAATTATGGTCAATTATAGTGAACATAATGATTATTTTGATTGTAACAAAGGCACTTAATGGTGTGTTGCCTATTGATGTGTGCCTGATGAAGATCATTCTGATAGAAATGTTGCTGTTGACAAAGTCATTAAAAATATCTCTGTCCGACACCTCTGACCATCTTCTCATGTCATTCACCCATCGCGTTATAGTTCAGATGAGCAGACTTTTTTTTTTGTGTGTTATTCCCAGACGGGGGGAGGGGTGCAACTATATTTGCACACACACACACACACACATATATATACAGTATACATTTTATTTTATATTTCGTTTACAACAGTTTTAATCACTTTTAAGCCTTTTAAAAATGTGGGGTGAAAAAATTATTATAATATAAATGTTATTAACTTGCATGTGAAATAATATGAGCTGTCAATGTTTGAAATTTCATGTCAACTAGACATTTGAACACAAATTATTAACAAGTTGAAACCTAAAAAATAAGCATAATTACACTTATAACAATAAAACTCTTGTAACACGAAAAATTGCAGTGTGTCATAGCTGTCTGAATGTGATCTGCCAGGTCCAATTTACCTCTGTGTGTGAAGAAAAAACAAACATTTACAGTGACAGAAAACGTCTTGGTTACTGTCGTAACCTCCGGTCCCTGATGGAGGGAACGAAACGTTGTGTCGATGTAGTGACACTAGGGGTCGCTCTTGGGAGCCCCAAACACCTCTGATCTTTGAGAAAAGGCCAATGAGAATTGGCGAGTGGAATTTGCATGCCACTTCCCCGGACATACGGGTATAAAAGGAGCTGGCTGCAACCACTCATTCAGGTTTTGTGCTGAGGAGCCGAGACAGGGTCCCGGACATTCCAGCGGGTAGTGCAGCACTGTGGCAAGAGGGACACAACGTCTCGTTCCCTCCATCAGGGAACGGAGTTACGACAGTGACCAAGATGTTCCCCTTCTGTCACTCACTCGACGTTGTGTCGATGTAGCGACACTAGGGGTCCCTATGCCAAAACGTCATGATAACAGCGGTCATAAACACCGATTGTGTGACCCAGGAGTGAGGAAACTGCTCTTTTTTGGAAAATGCGGGTACCGCAGCCCGTTCAGGGTGCGGCGAACACAAAACAAAAGGGAACATAAGATTTACCTCCTGGCCCTCCACCGGGGGACGGAGTGGTCTGGATACCAGCTCCATGGTTCCAGCGGACATCTCCCTCCCTGGGTCGTCCATCTCAGGGGCTCTTATGAGCCTTCCGGGTCCTCATGCCAGGCCGTGAGGCAGGGGGAGTCAGCTTACTGCAGGGGGCTCTACGCTGATGTGCTGTATTGCATCCGTCTGCTTCTTCACCACCGAGAACTGCTGGGCAAAATCCTTGATGGTGTTGCCGAATAGACCGCTCTGGGAGATGGGCACATTGAGAAAGCGAACCTTGTCGGCATCCCTCATCACGACCAGATTTAGCCAAAGGTGGTGCTCCTGGACTACCAAGGTGGACATCGCCTGCCCGAGGGCTCGCGCTGTGAACTTCGTCGCCCAGAGGGCGAGGTCGGTTGCAGAGCGCAGCTCCTGCATCACCCTGGGATCAAGACTACCCACATGCAGTTCTTTCAGTGCCTTGGCCTGGTGGACTTGCAGGAGGGCCATGCCATGCAGAGTGGAGGCAGCCTGTCCAGCGGCACTGTAGGCTTTGGTCGTGAGAGACGGCGTAGTCCTAAAGGCCCAGGAGGGGAGTGGGAAGTCGGGTTGGGGCAGAAAAAGGTGCCCTCCACGACCTCGTCAGTTCGTCGTGCACTTCCGGGAAGAAAGGGACCTTGGGTGCGGCTGTGAGCGGCGCCCCGAACCCAGGAACCAATCATCTAGTCGCAAGGGCTCAGGGGAGGGTGGAGGGCTCCACTCCAGCCCAACACTCGCAGCGGCCCAAGCAAGCATGGCGGTCAGTTCTGCGTCGGCCTCAGACTGTGCGGGCAGACCCAAAGGTGGCAGACCAGTCGAGTCCTTGGCATCCGAAATCGCCAGTGCGCTCTCCGATGCAGCGATCGAGAACTCATCCTGCTCGTGAGCTCCGAAAGAGACGTTAAGCTGGCCATGAGGCGAGCTGGTCTCATCTCGGAACTTGACGGGGGCAATCAAGCATGCTGGGGAATGGGAGGTCCACAGGGATTTACCTGGTGGGGCCACGCCCATTGGAGTCCCCAAATCGCCTACGGGGGGGGCGGGGCGGCTGGAGCGGCTTTCCCCCAGAAGAAGGAAAGCTGTGACCGTCTCACAATGAGAACATGAACCATCCACGAATGCTGCCTCAGTGTGATTATGGCCCAGACATGTGAGGCAGCGCCCATGGCGATCGGAGGTGGAGAGATTGCGACCGCATCCAGGAATTACACAAAGACGGAACGGCATCTTTAAAAAGACGCGTCTTTAAAAAGATGTTCACATCAATGTGTTGCTCTAATAGAGAAAATATACTCTTTTGCAGGAATATATACTCTCTTAGCGTTGTCGAAGTGCCCAGGGGCGTACTCTGCACCTATCGTGGTAGCCGCTGGAATGTGTCATATATCCAACTGCATACGCTTCTTATTTCAAGGTGAATGGACTGGCAGTGGAATTCAGCTCGGCCCTGAAGAAAAAATCTGAATGAGTGGTTGCAGCCAGCTCCTTTTATACCCGTATGTCCAGGGGGAGTGGCATGCAAATTCCACTTGCCAATTCTCATTGGCCTTTTCTCAAAGATCAGAGGTGTTTGGGGCTCCCAAGAGTGACCCCTACTGTCACTACATCGACACAACTTCGAGTGAGTGACAGAAGGGGAACACCTCACTAGCATTTTCAAATAGTAAAGGGGTAGTGTAGACCCACACCATCTTACGGTGGCCGTGAAGTGCGAAATAAAACAACAAATCTAAAAACAAAATGGCAAATACAAAGACAAAATAACAATTCAGAAACACATTAACAAATCATAAAACACAACGGCAAATCCGAAAACAAAACAGCAAATTAGTTGAAATGGAAAGGGTAGGTCCTATAGCTTCACACCTGATTGGCTGTGTGGATGAGACCTAGTCCTTTCCTCAGGACTGGTTCTCTGTCCACTTGCGCAATCATTTCTAAATTCATTTCAAATCCCCAATTACTGAAAATTGTGAGTGGTTTGTCCCTCATTAAAACAGTAATGGGACATTTTATAACACAGAGAGCAAAAACAGCGACCGGGAAAAAAAGTTTTCCCGGGACCGTCTAATTCTACAAACGCTAAAACGCCGGTGTCCAAGCGTTCATTCAGTTGACTTACATATTCTAACATAACAAACGCTGTTATTAAAAAAGCATTTTCTCATTCTAAAGGTTGCAGTAGACTGCCGACGTGATGGCTCACTTTCTACATTTGAAGCCAGCATGTCCAATTATGAGTACAGTGTTCAATTATTTTAGAAAAAAAAAATGCTGAAATTTTACCAAGATATTATATTCATATTGTAAAGGTTGTAGAAGGCTGCTAATAGATGCTGATTTACTCTGGGTGAGATTTTCCCAGGATGTGAAATTATACATATACAGTATTCAATATTTTTTTAAATAATAATAATAAAACTGTAACAGTATATGGACAGGCAAGGAGGAGGCGGGAACCGGCTGAACAGTCAACATAAACTTTAATGATATAAATTAACTTAAAACAACATAAAACATAAGGACACAGACACACATGCAGCGCGGCCACATGCGTCTCACTCTGTCTCTAACTGGCGTGTCCGGCTCCCCTTTATCTGCGCTCCCACTGATCAGCTGATTCAGTGCTGGCCGTGCACCATCACGGCCCGACCAAGCCCTCCTCCTTGTCACAAAAACCAATAAAAAAAACAATGTTAGTCATTCACACCACTGGCAGTCTACTACAACCTTTGTAATGTAAAAATTCAATCTTGATGAATTTTAGTGGTGTTTTTCATAAATAATTGAATACTGTATTCATATAATTAGATATACTTGGAAAATCTGTCCATTGGCATCAACCGGAACCTTATTTTTTAATATATTTTTAAACAACAGTGTTTTTAAGTTATAAGATGCACATTGGATGAACGCTTGGATGCCACCAACGTTTTAGCGCAGTTTGTGGACTTTAAGACGGTCCCTTAAACACTAGATGAACCATGAGACCATAGATGAACATCGTACCTAAAACTAACTTTTCCCGCTCGTTGTTTTTACTCCCTGTGTTATAAAGTTTCCTGTTACTGTTTTCCAGAGAGAGAAAACACTCAAAATTATTTAGTTTTTCAGTCAGTGACCTTTTGGCATGGATTTTGATAGCTATGGTACCTACCCTTTCCGTTTCGACTGAATTGCTGTTGTGTTTTCTAATTGCTGTTTTGATTCTGGATTTAGTGTTTTCTGATTTGCTCTTTTGTTTTCAGATTTGCTGTGGTGTTTTATGATTTGCTGTATTTCTGAATTGTTATTTTGTCTTTGGATTTGCCGTTGTGTTTTTAGATTTGTTGTTTTGTTTTTCACTTCATAGCTACCGTACCATCAACTCTTGGTGAAAAAAACTTTCTGTGCTCCAACACATACTCCATTTTGATCGACTCTTCTGAGTAGCTTCAATGCAAACCGGAGGTTAAGAGACAAAACACAGAAGCGCGGAGCGCTGAAAAGGGGTGGGTCTGAATAAGGTGAATATAACTGAATTGAAATAGAGTGATAAACAGCAGCAATTAACAACATATTGCATTTCAAAAAGAAGGCACTGTCCCATTAAAGCTGCTAGGGCTCGTAAATCACTGGATTGTTTATGTGAACTAGTTCATATACACAGGGTTGGGAGGGTAACTTTTGAAATGTATTCCACTACAGATTACAGAATACATGCTGTAAAATATAATTTGTAACGTATTCCGTTAGATTACTCAAGGTCAGTAACGTATTCTAAATACTTTGGATTACTTCTTCAGCACTGGTAGATTTTTTCACTTGTATTGACTATAAAAACTCTGCCAGTACAGTAAGACAAAATACACATGTTAAAAATACATTCTCTGAAAAACCTAAATATCTTATGAAGTGTTGTTTCTAAAACAAGATAAATCAAATTGATCTTGTTTTAAGGATTTTTAGATATTTTTACAGGAAAACAATAAAATATAAATATATATATATATATATATTATCAAGAATATTATTTTTACCCTAATATCAAAGGTCTAACTAGAAAAAAAAAGAAATTATGATCCAACGTGAATTTTCTTGATAAAATATAGGATCGTGCCTGGTAACGTGCATGCAAAATGGCTAGAAATAGCATTTTAGCTTAGCGTAAAGCTGACAATTTACACAAGGTTTATTTCTGTTTCTTCTGCTCCAAACTTACTTCAGACTTACTTCTCTGTCTGCTTGTATGAATGTAACACATCATAAGTGTTTCACCGCTGTTCAAATGCACTTTGGATCGCATCATGTCTATGTATAAATGTTTTCCATCTGAAAGGACTAAATATTAAATGAAACAAATGACAATAAAATGCAAAGTAATCTCTTCAGTAATCAAAATACTTTTTGAATGTAACTGTATTCTAATTACCAATTATTTAAATTGTAACTGTAGTGGAATACAGTTACTTATATTTTGTATTTTAAATACGTAAACCCGTTACATGTATTCCATTACTCCCCAACCCTGCATATACATGAACCATCCTAAAGAACTGACTCACTAAAATGAATTGGAAATCCCAGCTCTAAATGTAAGTAAATAATAAATTGTAACCAGTTCATTTAAATGAACTGTCCGAAAGAACTGATTTTTGAATAACTTTTGAATAATTTGGTTTTCCTAGCACAACATGCGAGAGTGAAAGAGGACAATTTAGGTGAGCATGTTTGATTACCACCTCGACTCCTTTGTTGCGTTCGCAATACAATGTGACAAATGTAGCATTTTGTGACATACAGCGCTAATTGTGGGAAAATGTCGCTTGTTACTGGAAAAGCTACATTATTAGATGAGCTACTGTCATGCAAATAATAAAAAAATAATAATAATAAAGTTACAAGCATCACTACTTTTAGTTAACTACACTGTGTGAGACAACTGCTGCTTGGGTTGCAATGGTATGAGATTTTCACTGTATGATAACCATCTCAGAAAATATCACAGTTTCATGGTATCACAGTATACGGTATTACACAATTATTATTATCAGTTACAATGACCCTTAAAGGATTGAAAACAGAATGCTTTATTATAATTGAAACTTGAAACCATTTTTTTTAATGGAAGTATGTGCAAAGAAAGTCTCCCTTTTGAAAATAAATAAAATAAATAAAATAAATAAGAAAGCTAACATAATTATAATAATAAACCGAATTATAAACATGATAAAAAAAATAGCATATAACTATAACATGTTATATAACTAAAGCATGTTAGTTTGCATGTTAGCATAGCATGTTAAATTAACTACTAAATGAAAAATAACATCAGCTGTGTGAGCTTTTAAAGTAATGTCCTATGATTATTAACAATTAATATATACTGTAGGTGCGTGACAGTGCAGCCAGACTGCTCCAGTCTGTACCTTTAACTCAGTGGTTCTCAACTGCTTCCCTATCTGTCACTTACTCGATGTTGTGTCAATGTAGTGACACTAGGGGTCACTCTTGGGAGCCCCACACACCTCTGATCTTTTTTTTAAAAGGCCATTGAGAATTGGCGAGTGGAATTTGCATGCCACTCCCCCGGACATGCGGGTATAAAAGGAGCTGGTATGCAACCACTCATTCTGATTTTCTCTTCGGAGCTGAGTGGTTCTATTCATTGAGCTGAATTCATCCACGAGTTCATTCACCTCTCTCTGCTGGATGTTATGGCGCATTTCAGCGGCTTCTCCCCTCTGCATCTGTGGTTTGCAGAGAATGCCCCTGGGCGCTTCGGCAGAACATTTAAAAGAGTATATTCTAATAGAGTATATTTTCTTTCTGAAAGAGCGGCACACACAGAACGTCTTTTTAAAGACGCGTCTTTTTAAAGATGCCTTTCCGTTTGTGTGTTATTCCTGGTTGCGGACATTATCTCTCCACTTCCGATGGCCACGATCGCTGTCTTACGTGTCTGGGCGCTGCCCACGCAGAGATATTGTTCATGGATGGATCATGTCCTCATTGCGAGAACATGACCATGGCAACATTGCGGTCGTGGCTTGCATTCGTAAGAAAGCAAGCCACCCCAGTGGCTCCCCGCCTCGGTCCTTCTACCTACGGGTATAAGGCCATGCCGGTTAGCACTGGGGGCAATTTGGGGACCTCAATGGGACCACCTCCATGGGGTAACCCCCCACGGACCTCCCATTCCCCAGCACGCTTGCTTGCCACAGTCGCACACTCAGACAAGATCGCCAGCTCGTCTCAGGGCGAGTTTGACCCCTCGTTCAGAGCCCGGGAAGAGGATGAGTTATCAAGCGCAGCATCGGAGAGTGGGCTCGTCCAGTCAGACGCAGAGGCTTCGACTGGGCTTCCTCTTTCGGGAATGGTCGCCCAGTCCCAGGCTGACACAGAAAAGATGGACATGCTTTCCTTTCCGACTACTGTTTGGGATCTTTTCTGTTTTGAAATCTTGTCTGTGCTTTTCTATGTACTGTCTACTTTAACAGCACAACATAGCCCCTGCCGCAGGTCACTGAGGTTCGTTGAGCATATCCCCATAGAATAATGACATTTTGATTCCTCTGGATCCCCTTGGTGGTGTAAAAAGTCTGCTTTGATTAATGGAGCGGCACGCACACTCGGGGGTAAAGCGCCGACCCCCATTACTAAATGGTTCTATGAATGTTCATGCCATTTTGAAAGCCTTCATTTTTATTCTATGAATCTTCTATGATGGATGTTATCAAATATCAAAAGTCATGGGAGGTAATGATTCATGTAACACTGCCCGTAATGGAGGTTGTGCAATATCAGTGTTGTTAATACTGTATATACCAGTGGCTTTGAAGCACAATCATTCTTTCATGCTGCCCTGATACATTTCATGTCCGTTCCACCAGTAGAGGAAACAGAATTTTATTTGACATTATATTGCAGAAAACATTTCTAGTGGTCCACTGAGAGCAGAACAGCACGTGGCAGTGGATGGCAGTACTGTAGCTTTCAAAGAGAAGGACATTGCCCTTCCTTTTGAAATGATTTTCAGATTTATGCTTTAAACCAAAAAAGACTTTTCAATTGTGTAATTTCTGCAGCATTATTAACAATTAAAAAATGTAATTGTTAAAAATGTTTTACAACATGTTTCGCTGAACATTTCCCATGTGTTATTGGTCTGACACACAGATAGCCCCATCCCAAACTCACACCATTGGTTGAGCCAATGTTGGCTCTTTTCAGGGAACTCTTCGGGAGAGGCATGGCTATGAATGGCTTAATTATAGTTGTCTCTGTGTATTAATCTGGAATCAGGGAAGGTATTGTAACATGTGGCTGCTGGCAATGAGGAAGACCATGACGTGAAGAACCCAAGTGCAATTTTATTGACAAACATGATATCCAAAAAATAAAAATAATTACAAACATGAAACATAAACTTGATTTTAAATTTGACTTGACATAAACATGGGTTGCCATAAACTGACAATGTTACATTCACAATACCTGACAAAGCACAATGAGAAAACATGAGGGCTTAAATACATGGACATGGGATAACACATGACAAAGATAACCAATGAAGAAACAGAACTGATAACAGGATAACAAGACAATAAACCAATGAAAACAAGACACATGAACATGGAGTGAAAACACATGACATGAAACAGGAAATAAACTTTTCAAAATAAAAGACATGAAAAACATGAATCAACAAAATACACATGACAGGTATTTTAACACAGAAAAAAAAAAAAAAAAAACAGAATCACCAAACCAAATCCCACATGCAACAGCATGCAGTTAGGCAAGGTATAGTTGCCACTATAACACAAATAAGTTTGCAGGCCTAAATGTAATTTTTAAAGTCAATATACACTATCCTTCAAATGTTTGGAAACACTAAGGCATTTTTGTTCTTAAAATAATTTGATGCTTTAAACTGATCAACCTTAAACATAAGAAATGCTAAGCATTATTATTACTATATGAAATAATTCAAAATTTGTATTTATTTTTAAATTCGATTTTTCTTCATGATGTCAAACTCCCATTTTTTTTCTCATACACTGTAGCTAACTACTTTTTAAAAGAGTAGCTTCACTGTAGTTTTCAAAGTAGCTTTCCCAACACTGGTTAAAAGCAACTGTCTAAAATTCCTTCCATATTAAGTGTCTTCTTTTTTTGGTCAATACTAAATGTTAAATAGTTAAATAAATTTTTATATGAGGAAAAGGTAGTATTATGGGAAAAGTTGGGGAAGAGAGCACTGACCTTGTGCTAGAGGAAGTGTTTGAAAATAACAAGAACCTTTTAAACTGAGTGGTATCTGAGGATTTGCTAAGTGCATATGCTAAAAGCATTAGGTGACTATGCTTTCCCTGGTAATGGGGCAAAGGTGAGCTGTGGTGACCTGACCCGTCGTGTACAGATACAGGATATTGTACTTTACTTCCATCTGTATAAACTCATGTACTTAGTGCTACAGAGCCACAGTGTCACACTTTACGGCAGGGACTAAATCTGCGAATCTGCTCCTGACTTCCACAATGCACACACTCGTCTACGAACACACTCTTCATGGATCTGCCCATTGTAGGGCTACGGTGTACACTCATCCCCAAGACTCCTTCCCTCAACTGCAGCCGGTGCCGGGATCTCCAGTCTTCGCCAGCACAGTTAAAGTTATCATTTATTGTTAAAAAATCATTGAACTGTTCCTCTGCTCTTGGGTCTCTTTGTCTTTGTCTTGCTCACTGACGGAACAATCTAGTCAAGTATGGACCCAGCGGAAGAATCTACTCTTCGCTCCGCCCTCTCTCAGCAGGGAGCCTTACTGGGACGTCAGCAGGATCAAATCTCTGCATCTAAGAAGGCTCTGGAGATGATGGCATTGCAGCTTGCTGAGCTCACCTTTGTTGGTCAACAACTCCACCTACCTCCCGATGCTGGTCCCTCTCAGGAAGCACCCTCACCGGCTCCAGCGGTTCCCCACGTTTCTGGGCGTTCAGAGGCTCATATCACTCCTCCAACCCTGTATTCTGGTGAGGCGGGATCCTGTAGCACATTCCTTTCACAATGTTCCCTGTTCTTCATGTTACAGCCCTCTGCTTTCCCATTGGAGACTATGAAGGTGGTGTGTGTGATCACACTCCTCACCAGAAGGGGCAGTAAAAGGGGGACTGTCATGTGGGACAACAGAAATCCTTGTTGCACCTCTTTTCATGTTTTCTCCACAGAGCTCCACTGGGTTTTTGATCGCTCTGCTGAAGGACGGGAGGCGGCGAGGGTCTTATCCAGACTGTCTCAAGAGATCGATGAGTCTCAGATTATGCAATCTAGTTTTGCACCCTGGTTGCTTCGAGTGGAACGACCACACCATGTGGGACCGGTTTCTGCATGGGCTTTCTGACGACATCCAGGACGAAATCTATCTTTTGGATCTGCCCCCATGTTTCGACGATTTGGTGGATCTGGCATTCTGAGATACTATTCTTCTCACCACAGTTGTAGCGGTTATCGTAGTTGTACAGAGGAGTTACCATAGACTTTGTCAGCTCGAACCAGTCTGGCCATTCTTTGTTGACCTCTCTCATTAACAAGGCATTTCTAGATGTCATCACTGGATGGTTTTTGTTTTTGGCACCATTCTGAGTAAATTCTAGAGACTATTGTGCATGAAAGATCAGAAGTTACAGAAATACTCAAATCAGCCCATCTGGCACCAACAATCATGCCATGGTCCAAATCGAGATCACATTTTTCCCCATTCTGATGGTTGATGTGAACATTAACTGAAGCTCCTGACCCATATCTGGATGATTTTATGCACTGCACTGCTGCCACAAGATTGGCTGATTAGATAATCGCATGGATGATTGTTGGTGCCAGACAAGCTGTTTTGAGTATTTCTGTAACTGCTGATCTCCTAGGATTTTCACACACAGCAGTCTCTAGAATTTACTCAGAATGGTGCCAAAAACAAACAAAAAAAAAAAAAACATCCAGTGAGGGGCAGTTCTGTGGATGGAAATGCCTTGTTGATGAGAGAGGTCAACAGAGAATGGCCAGACTGGTTCGAACTGACAAAGTCTATGGCAACTCAGATAACTACTCTGTACAATTGTGGTGAGAAGAATATAATCTCAGAATGCTATTCTGAGATACGGATTGGCGCTGTTTTGGCACAATATTAGGCAGGTGGTTTTAATGTTGTGGCTGATCGGTATTAAGTTGATTCAGGACTTTATTGATGTAACCGGTCCTGCTCGACCCACTCCGAACGGGATTCAAACAGGGGTCTCCGGCAAGGGAGGCAGGCAGCTAACAAGGAGGCTAAGGCTACAGCCTCAAGCATCAGTCGCTAATGCGCCTCTTGAGGCCAGGGGAGTTAGGTTTACACTCTGCACAGCTACCTACCAGCTGGCTACCGTTACACTCACCCCACTAAACCTTACTCCCATCAGGGTCACAGCACCACTGTAACTGGTCCTGCTCAACCCACTCCGAGCAGGATTTGAACTGGGGTCTCTGGCATGGGAGGTGGGTACGCTAACAAGGAGGCTAAAGGCTACAGCCTCTAGCATCAGTCGCTAGTGCACCTCTTGTGGCCAGGGGAGTGAGTTTTACACATTGCACAGCTACCTACCAGCTAAAAAGAAAATAATTTGGCCCGCATATGGTGACGTCCAAACGCCCCCTCACAGTGCATGCATGCAGGGGAGAGAGATTAGGGTTATTAATTTAAAATGGCCAGATATATTTGAAATATTTTTGGGGATATATTGAATATTAAGAATATATATTTTTTTTTTTTGAAAAGGTTTACCATATACTATGCTTATTATGATTTATATGTTGATAATTCCCCCATATGGGAAAAAAACTTATTTTGCTTATTTTGGGTGAGGCAAATAGTTTATTTTGAGCTTGATATCCAGACCAGTTTGCTTGTTTCTCTTGTTTCTGGCAACACTGCAACTGGTATAAGGGTGATTATGTGCAGTATTTCACACAGCGGACATCCATTTTAAAAAGAACGTTATTAACCATTCTTTTATTTTGTTCTAACTGGTTACCATTTGGAAAGGAGGCTGTGGATCGCCAGATCCGGAACACAAAAATACTGTTTATGCTCAGAACAAAATTTTGTTTTTAATGAATCAACATACAAATGGCTTACTTATAGCTGACTCTGCATAATAAGCTGGGATACGAGAAAGAATTGTAAAATCAGAAAAGAATTACATCAGCTTTAGTATTTTTTTGAGAAACAAGTGAGTTAAAGATCACAATATATCACAAGTTTTGAATCACAGTACACTCCACATAATAATATAATTGTATTGTGACCAAGATATCATAATAAAATCATATTGGCAGA